>NW_013665610.1:0-4910 GCF_000517525.1 Limulus polyphemus
TGAGAATAGTAGGACTAGGGGACAAATATAAATTTTGGCAAGGTAGGCATCACCTTCAGCTAAGATAGTTTCATTTTTCTAACAGGGTGGTTGGCCTTTGGATGTTGTAGAGGCAGTAAATTTAAGGGAGTTTAAGAAGAAGCTTGATAATTATATGAATGATAAGGGCTGGCTTTAAGAATTTAAAAAAAAAATTAATTTAGTTTAGAGGACGGAACAGCCAAGAGGGACTAATAGGTCCCATGTTGTCCCAAAACATTGTTTTAAGCAAATGCCAATTTTACTAGTTTAGAAAATTCCATGCTTTTATTCACTGGTACAGGGTCTACAGTGTATTATAAGATGTTTTAACCTACATATGGCTGTTTAACTTATTTTGAGTTTGTCAGAGTTCTCCTAAATGTTTGAATCTATAGTTACCTGTTTAACTTGTATTGGTCTTCCACGCACTGTCTCAAATCTTTTATGAAGCAAGTTTTATGTTACACTTTTATGAATTGGCCTTGATCCCTCAAGGACACATACAAAATGTAGCTGAAGTAGCTCCAGTAGTCTAGGAGGAGTTACCAGACATACAGACAGACTTTTATTCTGGATCAGCATACAATTTTGATGCCACCTCTAACTGCTACTAAGTTTGCTCACAGGGGTGATAAAATCAATGTCCAGTGTTTTAATACAAATACAGTAAAAAATTAAAGCATGTTTACACTATTTAGATACATAAATTTTTAAATAAATTATCCATTATTTTCCTTTTGTTTTCATGTGCATGCAACTGCAAATAAGAGATATTAAAACTGTAAACTTTACCCTAACTGCAGTTCTTTTAACCTCAAAATATTCATCTGAAGATGGTTTTTCCTATTATAACAATATACTCTTCTATGAAGTATTATAAATGAAACCAAACTTCTAAAATAAATTTTCACTCCACAAGTATAAGGCTTTGTATACTGCAAATCCCCATACGTCATTTTCTATGCATTGAACAGACAAATATCCATTATATTTTACACGTGAAATGTTTGAATACATTATTCATCAGCAACAAAGTTTTATTCAGTGAAACATGTTTCAACCAGAGGCATCACTAAGTACTTAAAAGATCCAGGGCTTGGGCCTATAGACATGGGAATATTCGGCATTTCAGTACGATATCAATCATTATTTTCAATTCTGATTTTTTGAAAACACCAACTGGGGATTTGGAGTATTGTGAAATAGAATCAGGGCATGGACCCTGTGTGCCAGCACCTAGCTAGGTCTCTGCTTTCAACCATGATCTGTCTAGACTGGTTTAAATAAACTGGCAAAATGCTATACACAATATTATTGGACCATGTTAATTCCCACTCACTAATTTCTATGGAGGCCATCCACAAAAAATAATAATCATCAAAAGTGAAGTGTAAAAAATTGTTGTAAAATGTTTGCTTTTTTTGGGTATTACTAAAGAATATTGTTCAAATTTTATTAATAGATGTGTGCAAAAGTGATAGTTTAAAACAAGTTCTATTTCAATAAAATTAAGTCACATAGTGTGTTATAATAGAAATACTTGAGTTTGAATGCAGTAAACACAAACACATCTTGACTGATAGGTAGTGCTGAAGGACAACAGGATTCGATTTTCTCATGATGAGGATTCTGGCTCTTAGTTCTATGAAAAGGTGAGCAGCATTTCTGAAGTTAGTTTTATTTAACTGAAGATGTATTTCAGATAGATACTCACCCCTCCACAGAATCTCCCACCCTTCCTCCCCTCTTCTAGTGTTTATTTTCCCTAGTCAAGAATGAGTTTTTTGAAACACTAGTGTTAATGGGATTTACTGCACATGGCGGATGTGTTACCCCCTATTGGTGGATTACTTATGTAAAAATTATGTGTATGCTCACATAAGAAGTTTTATATTTCCAAGAACTCTCCAACAAAAATATTACAATTCATTCATAAGAGGGTTGATTAAGTAATCAACCCCTTGAACATACTCAATAGGAAAATCATGTACTGTAAGATACATATTTATAAAGATAGAAAGTTCTATATGTTTTCTAGGGTGTTCTTTAATTCTTGTTTCTATGGAACGTCCTGTTTGACCTATATATACATACTATCACAGTCTTGACATATTAATTGGTAAACATCACTGATGTTGTACTTTTTGATTCTGTCTTTGTTGTCGCACAAAATTTGTCCTAGGATATTTTTACAGTAGAAGGCCGGTCTGTAGAGTTTTGTACAGTGTGTTATACATTTTGTGAGGAGGTTGTAAATGTAGCTCAAACTAAACCAGTTCTTTTTCTTTTTGTTGTTGTTTGGTACAGTATGTGAATATATTGATTTAAAATTTTTGGCTTTCAATTTCTTAAACAACAATGTGTCTATTAACTTTGTTGTATAACCACTGTTAACAGCAATTTGCTTTAGTTTTTAATTCAGTTTCATAATCTTCAGATGACAAGGGTACGTTGAAACGTCTGGGTAACAATCTATGGAAAACTACAAGTTTGTGAGATATTGGAGGTCTTGAATAATGTCAAGGTCACTTCTTTACTGAACAAATGATGTATTTGTGAAATGTACAACTGTCTTGTTTTCCTCAATTCTGTAATTATGGAGTTTCACCAAGTACCAATAGTTTCAAGTATCAACTTATAACACATTTATCAATTCATTTCATATCTTAATAAATATTAAGAAATACACAAGTTAAAAGACAAAAGCATTAGAAAGAATGAATTCATATTTAACAAAGGTTATAAGCTTGTTATGAAAATAATTTATTGAAATTACAAATAAATCTAATGATAATAAATTCCTACCTTCATCAACAAGTGCCATGGTTCCAAGAACCTTAACTTGTATGACTTGTCCTCGATTTGCTATCTGTTTTAAAAGTATACACAAAATTAAATTATAGTCTTACATTATACTTTCTAGTATACATGCTATTATCTACACTTCTCAAACTTATTTAAGATAAAAATTACATGTAACCAACATCTCATGTGATTGTCAACATTTTGATTAAAAAAAAAAATTAAACTATATTATACATCTGCTCAAAAAATTCCCTGTGATAAAATTTATGATGAAATTCCTTTCAAAATTTATCACCTAACCATAAAAACTTTACAAAAAGAATAAGAAGGAAAACTAGTGTTTACTTGAATTTAAAAACAGTGCTTAAAAAATATATTTTTTAAAACTGGAATAATCCATTCAGATAGTTTCAGGTACATCTAAGTGCAAGTGATCATTGCTTTATTATTTTCATGCAAGAGGTAAGAAAAGCAGAAAGGTGATGCACAGAATTACTGACAGGAGGAAAAGGATTGGCAGAATAATCAATGACAAAAGACCCACCACGAATGGTGATGGACAAATATAGTGTAATGACTACAAGAATGTAACAAAAATAATGTCACATCAGTGGAAAGTCTGGCCCGATAGGCAACAGATCAGGCAGATTCAATGCATAAGGGTGGAGGGAGAATATCCCTCTAAGAAGGGAGGTGTGAAAGTGAGAAACAAGATAGAGAGTGAGGATAATGGGAAGAAAAAGTGAGGTCTGAATATAAAGAGGACCAAGGCTATGGTGGTCAAAGAAGCATCAACAACAGGATCCAAGAAGGACAATACTGTGCAAGTCCAAGGCTCAGAAGGAGGAGACAAATTGGGAAGCAGATATATAGAAAGAGGTAAGACCAGGGCTGACTAAGAAACTGACAGTAAAATCCTAAGGATGAGGAACACAAGACCATTAGAGAGGAAGCCCAATGTTGAGAAGGGTGGGGAAAAACAAAATCAGCCAAGAAGGACATGTCCAACCAAGGATAAACCCCATGGAAGACCTGAGGGTGTAGAGATTATTTTATTGATATAATATGGAATGATTGAGTGAAGCAGTCCATCAACAAGGTTTAAGCTCTTGGAGAAGTATGTGAACAGGCTCAGAAGTGTATGATTAATGCCCAAAACAAAAAGGTCATGCAACAGCAGTCACAAGGATGGTTCAAGCAGGAAAAGACCATAGAACAGGCCCGACAAAGAACAAGTAGGTTGAGCATGCTGGAGTCCAGCATCCAATTGTTGGAAGTCCTGCTCTTATCAGAAAGTGTACCTCATTCAGAGGGGAGAGCCAGTGAAGAAGGGAAAGATCTAGTTTGAGAGATGGTATAAGAATGCATGGAAGTAGTATAGGCAGGACCCAGTCACTATGACAATTCCTTGACAAGAGGCTCACAAGAGAAAAAGAACCCAGAGAAAAAAACAAAAAAAAAAAAACTTAAGGTCCACAAGCTCCACTGCTGGAGAAATACGAGGTCATGCCCCAAGGGGATGAGGGATTCTAGCAAAGTCAGGGTCCCCAAAAGTGAATGAACCTGGTGAAGAGATATACCATAGCTGACAGGTAAAGAAAATATACAAAAGGCAGTGAGATGAAAGAAGAAAATGCCCCAAAGTAATCAACACTGAGTGGGTGTGAGAAAGGACTTAGATCTAAGATTAAAACCCTCAATCAAATAGCCACCATAAAAGAAGGTAGGTAGGAGAAGAAGAAACACCCAAGAAGGAGCTAACAGACATAAATAATCAAAGAAAAGGGATGCCAGCCTCAGGTTGTGAATATGGAAAGCAAATGCCCTCACAATACCAATGAATACTAGAGGGGGTTGATGCTGAGTTGTAGGGAAGAGCAAGGAATAGAAGGATGCAAAAAAGATGGACAGAACAGAAAAACAAACAAAGGGAGGATGAGCTGAGAGAGACGTGTAGGAAGGTATCCAACAAACTGACCATGGCCTACTGCAGACTGGGTAAAAAAAGACCATGGATGAGGTCAGAGGGAGGGAGAAATGGAAAACAACTGCCAGCAGAAATCAATACTAAAAGCAGGAGAAGA
>NW_013665610.1:5032-10273 GCF_000517525.1 Limulus polyphemus
GTGTGTGTGTGTGTGTGTGTGTGTGTGTGTGTGTGTGTGTGTGTGTGTGTGTGTGTGAGTGAGAGAGATAATCACTGGCAAGAAGAGTGGGAAATGGAATGATCTAGAGGAAGAATATGAGTAAATGGCAAGAAAGAGGAAAATGCCTAGGTAGCTAATAAGGATTAAAGTCTTATAACATCAGACCAGGTCTGGGAAAGGAATACCACTGAAGACTTCTGGATAACAAAAGGAAGCCATACAAATAATAAGTACACAAAAAGAAGGAAGGGGTACAGAAAAAATGTAACCCAACCCAAGGAGCCCAAACAACAGGGGAACAAAGTACAGAGGGATAGAGCAGAAAAAGTGGAAGAGGCCATATAGTGTAGGGAACAAATGTCTATAAAAGCATTAAGAAGTGACTCAGTTAAAAGATGGAGCTAGGAGAGGGAATATAGTAGAATAGGGAAAGAAAGAGGTGAAAAACACAAAAATGGGGAGCCAGAAAGTGAAATAGAAGGTAAAAGTCTCAAACCCCAAGCTGGCCAGATAGTTACTCGTGACAGGGAGTCAGGAAAAGGAAGTAAAAAAATCAGGACAAAAGGAGTCACAAACATGATGGGGCAAGGCATTTGGGCCTGAGAAAGGAACTATTAGATAAAGGAAACAATATAAAATCTAATAACAAGCAAGGAGAAAATGAAAGACAAATCCCAGAATTGTGAGTCAGAAATTGAGAAAATGAAAAATAAAGAACACAGGCAAAAGATACAGAAAGGAATATAACATTGAAAGCTTAAGGTCATTTCATGAATGGTAAAGTATTACCCAAAGCAAATCAGGTGAGGATCGTAGTCTAACAGATCATTCCTGACTGAGGAGAAAAAAATTTAGCCAACAAGATGGGAGTAGGAGGCTCATTAAGTATGTGGTAATCCACAACATGTTGAACAATGGATGCAACAACCATGATATTTAAAGAGCCTCCAAAATCCATAGCAGAAATAAGGCTTAAATGTGAACAACATTCCACACTCAGTACTAAAGATAAATCAACCATCATATACGAATTTGACAAAAAAATTAAAGCTTTTGAAACAAATGCTAAAGAAAATGAAAATCAAAAGCTTCATTAATGACGCATATTTCAATAAATTGAACACAGATGATAAATTCAAAGATATCTGCACAATACACTGCTGAGGAGAAGAATGAAGATTCGAGAGTGCAAATGCATAGGGAGAGTTGCTACAACTCCATGTGCACTACTCTCCTGTTGCTGGAGAGCTTTTGTCACATGATGTTATCATGGAATGCCACAATTCACATAAAATCATGTGAAAACTTAGGTGCCTCAAGGCCATAAGCATGCAAATCTCTTTGGCAGACACACTGAGGAAGATAGCTAATCTGTGCAAGAGGAGATATCTTGTCTCAGAATGTAAACCTAATAGTAAGGATTTTTCTTAAATAGATTAAGAGTGTGCAAAATGTTAGGATGGGAGTAGGTCTTTTGAGGAATGATACTGGAAGGCTATTATGTAATGATTATGATTTGGCAGGATTATTAAATTCTACTTTTTCTTCAATTTTTACTAATGAAGATTTAAGCAACAGTTGCTAGATGGAACCAAGGGAGGTAATAAAAGCCATCTCAGTAGTTATAGACCTATTAGCCTTATATCAATGGTGGGAAAAGTTTTTGAAAGTCTGATAAAAGATGCTTTGCAAGGTCATTTAACAAAGTTTAAAATTTTGTGGGATAGTTTCATTAAGGGAAAATATTGCCTTACTAATCTTTCGACTTTCTTTCAAGAGGTTACTGCTTATGTAAATTTTTGTTATCTAGATTTTTCAGAAAGTATTTGAAAAGTTGCCACAACAATTATCTCTATAGGTTTGGGGAATAGGTTGGCTCACTGGGTAGAAAACTAGCTGGATGGAAGAAAGCAGAGCTGTTAATAATGGAGATCAGTCACTCTAGATTAATACCACAAGTAGGATACCTTAGGGCTCGTGTTAGGAAATTTGCTCTTTTTGATTTACATCAAGGAAACAGATGAAAAAAAGGGTAAATTAATTATTTAAATTTGCTGAAAATATTGCAGTTTAGGGTGTTGCTGGCTGTGAGGAGGATGCTGCTGCTTTACAAAAGGATTTAGATTATTTATTGAGTTAGACAAATAAATGGCAGATGACTTAATTATAATAAATGCAAGATCATGTGTGTTGGATATGAAAATTTGAATAATGGGTATAATTTTGATGGGAGTAGCCTTGACACTGTTTAGGAAGAAAGGGATTTCCTTTGTGTTCTGGTTGCTCAGTTCAAGCTTTCTAAGCATTGTACTGTTACTAATGGCAGAGTAAATAGGATTTTAGGTTTTACATAAAGAAATATTGCATACAAGTCTAAAGAGTTTATAGTGTCATTGTGTAGGCCACACTTGGAGTACCGTGTTCAGTCTTGGGCTCTTTACCTTAGAAAGGACTCTGAATTGTTAGAAAGGGTTCAGAGGAGGGCTACTAGAATGATACCTGGGACTGAAAGGTTGTCACATGAGGAGAGGCTGAAATCTTTCAAATTTTCTTTTCTTGAAAAAGAGTTAGAGGATCTGACTGAGGTGTTTAAAATTGTTAAGGGAATTGATTTTGTTGAAGCATCATCTTTTATTTTGTACTCAGTGGTGAGAATAATAAGACTAGGGGACACAAATACACACTTTAGCAGGGTAGAAGTGACCTTCAGCTAATATAACATTATTCTTATGACAACATAGTTGGCTTTTAAAAGGGGTTGCCTAAGATGTAGTAGATACAGTTAATTTAAGGAAGTTTAAAAAAAGGCTTGATAAACATTTGAATAAGGGCTGGCTTTGAGTGTCTAATTTTTGACTTAAAGTTTAATTGAGTGGATGGGATGCCCTAGATGGAACAACAGGAAGTCCCTTTGCAAGAACCAGTAAAAGTGTAGTGTATAGGTGATGTTGCTTCCTTAAACTTAAAGGTTAAGCCCATGTGGTATAGGCTTATATGTAACTAATAAATTTAAGTTACTTATTTAAGGTTAAGAATTTTCTTTCACAATAGACCAATCAACAACTACTTTAGAATGAGAAATGACCTTTACGAGTTCAGTTTCAAGGAAATGTTCTAGGAATTGTCAAGAAGAAGGGTGCGAGTTTATGCCTATATTCAAACGAATAAATAATCTTCATATTAACAAAGAAACGTAGAACAAGAACACCTTCAAGCATCTTCTAGTTCAAACCCTACTGCTGGACCCCCAACAAGCAATGGTTATTTTTTAGTGGAGCCAATGTCTGTCTTCAACATGCTGCCAAGAATAGTACATATCTTAGACACTACTGAATATGGGGTGTTCATCTCCCATTTTAATAAATAGTGTAACAATAGTCAAGAACTTCAATGAACCAAAGTGCAGACTAGTGCTTGGTGCATCAGAAAACCCCCATTACTATAATATTAACTGTGTATTGTTTGAAGCCTATCAACAACAAATTCAAAGACTGGCTAGGTTACGAAATGGTCATTTACATTATTTATTATATAATACTGAAGATATCTCTCCAACTTATTGCTCAATACTGTAAGAACATATTTGCAACAAATTGATATTAGCAACATGTAAATAAATCAGTGAACTCTGTATTTTAAACACAAAAGCACCTCCAAAAAAGTACTACACTACCTATCATAAACAACGGGTGCTTTAAATACAATTTTAATAATATATTTCTGCAAGCTAAATATAAATATATTACTTAAATACAGCTTTAAGTTTTATATGTCAAGACTAAACAGTTTACAAAATAAATTATATACAAATAAAAACTTAAAAGATAATGTACATTTTGCAATAAATTTCTGATCAATATTCACAATGTGCAGTATAAATATTCTTAATTGTACTTTATCTAATGCAAGTAATTTTAAAGTGATTGATAAAATTAATCAATTAAAACCAAGTAAACAATTTTGAATTATCAAATCAAATAGAATCACAAACACATGTTAAGAAGTTTGTGTATATATATATATATAATTATACATTGTTTTAAGTAGCCACACACAAGTAATTTGTATTGGTATGAGTGTCAGAATAATGATAAAACTCACCCTGTATCCAATCTCACAAACATCAATTGGATCATTGTCTCCCTTACAGCCAGTTGATAAATCAACTTTATTGGGGTTTTCCCAAGTCTATAGATGAAAATTTAATTATTTCAAAACAAACTGAAAACACCAAAAAACACTGTTTTGCTATTTAAATACACATATAATCTTAATTATTAAATACACACTTTCTCCTAAGGAACATCAGCACTGTCAGATTCATTTGCTTATATATAGAAACTAAAAGAAAAAAAAACTAATACAGACGTAATACAAATTATTAACCTTCTGCAACTTTTTAAAGTAATGTTGATAGTAAACTGAATTTTATTTTTTTTTATAGTTATTTTTAAGGGTGTTATTCTAACCAAGGAAGAAATAACTCATTTTTGAAAAGGAATATTGTCTATAATTCCTAAGTTAATTTGTGTATCTATATTCTGAACAAAATGTGTCAAGCTTCTAATAAAATGTACAAGTCCATTGTACACAAAACAATCAGATGAGTTACAAAAATATTTGTACTCAAGATATGTCAGTGAACTGACAACATCAGTCTGACTCAGACTCTGAAAGTTGGAATGAAAGGTAATGTCCTTGAAAGGAATACAATATAATGTCCATGTACAGAATATAGATACTTTTGTATGTCTTATGGTTTGCATACTGTATGCGCATAACCTCTAGAACCTCCAAAATGCATATCTAAAGTTCTTTCAATATTCTTGTATACAGATTCTATTATTTACTCTCCCTTACCACAAACTGTCACTAAATCAGCAATGTAGGGTAAATTGAACAGTTCATAACTGACAAATACATAATACCAGATTGAATGGTACTCTGCAAAAGGTCATGATTTATGCACTTTGACACCAACCCATGTGCATAGGGTTAAAGTACTTTTACAATCAATGAAATATTCTATAAACTTTATGAAGCATCCAAAGACAGCCTGGTCAAGTAAAAATAAGCTTTTTAAAGTAATATTCATGATTTTAACCAAGTACGTTAGTTATCTAATTTTTACTTTTGTTACAAGTTATGCAACTGGTTTTGGCAGGTTATTAACTCTTAAGTATGGGCTCAGTCCCTGGGACCAACCTCAACCAATTTGTG
>NW_013665610.1:10975-14954 GCF_000517525.1 Limulus polyphemus
TTTACAATGCTCTCATATGCAAAAAATCAAATTTTTTATTAAGTCTTAAGGTATATAAAGCAATATTTTTCTCATGTCAATTTTTTCTTTTTGCATGTTGCCTACCTATCATGCATCAGAAAATTTGTAAATTTCACATGCAAAATCTTTATAATGTTGAGATAGTTATCAAACATTTAAGAAAAACTTTCTATTTTATCTGTTAATTTCAGTAATTAATCTCTGTACAGAAGTTACGATGACACAGCTCACGTGCACTCACGTTACCGTATCAAATATATATATTTGAACAACTAAAAAATCATAAATTACTACATTAATACCATAGAATTCCACTATAATTTATCAAGCTTAGTAAGTAAGATGTATTTTAATCTAAAAAAAAATATGAAATTTCAAGCAGACTAAAGACACACCCTACCTCGTTGAATTATTGGTTCAAAAGAAAGAAATGGCACCATGTCCATTAAAATGGCTAAGAAAGCCACTAGGGGACATTCTGAGCTTCCAATTAGTTATTCATGTCATATATATAGAAATAAGTGTATATAAGGGAGAGTTTCCAAAAATGGAATGAGGTGGGCTGGGGGGGCCCACTGTGTTTGGTTCAGTACAGGAGCGATATCTTAGCAAATAGAAAAGATAAGACGTTTTTAATTTATATTCTAGCTTGTCAATATTGATAGTTTGAGTTTCCCAATTCGAACAAAACCGTAGATTTTGTATTTTGACTTCACAAACATTTAATTTGAACTAGTGCTGCATTCAACATAACACGTGACACACAAAAAATGTTTATCTGTATGTTTTTTAATATTTGCTTTTAAATTAAGAAATTGAATAATATATAGTACTAACATTTTAATTATAATCTACAGTTTGGGACCACACTTATTGACATAAATTCACAAAATAGTAGTTCAATAAAATTTTGAACAAAAAAGATGACATGGCCTTTCACCTGCAACCCATCTTGAAAGGGTTAATACTAGACATATCCTGAATATCAATGTAAATTGTTGTTTATAGTATTTGTCTACTGATATTCTTATAAAACTCATTTTTAAACATACCCCTAGATTCAAAAGATACACCTTAATAATTTATTACCTGTTGCCATTTTGCTTGGAATTTTGGAATTCAATGTAAACTACATGATTGTATATGAATGAACTAAAAGTACCAAATAAATATAAACATAGCACAAAAGTATTTACTGGAAAATTAAAAAGCAGACAACAATAATTTGTCAAATACAGTCTATTTACGAGTTTCATTACTAAAATCCTATTTTTGGATATATTTATCTGGATGTCTATTTAGCTGCATTTCATGAGGTATTGCTCGATAAAATAAATTAACAATGCAAACAATTTAGTTGAGTATCAAGTTAAGAGTTTACAGAATATAAATGGGATAAAGCAACAGCTGAAAGAAAAGGAGTGTTTATCAAATTTATTAGAGCACCATAGTAATACATACATGAAGATAAAAATACAATCACAGGAGGTTTAACATGGAAGCGTGAGACTGTTTTTCTAGATAACTTTGTGGAACCATTAACTAGTAATGAATATACTGCCAAAGGTAGTTTTGATTTTCCTGAAGCAATGAAAGATCTGAATTTTGATAACGTTTACTATGCTACTTTTGATATAATCTTTCTTTACTAACATTCATAAAATGAAACTACAAAGTTGTACGCAGAGCTTTTATAGAAAAATACAAATACCGATGTTTCCTAACCTAAGTACATGTTTTGGAAATTCATTAATTTTCCATAAAGGAATCACACTTTCAATTCAACAATAAGCTGTATGAAAAAGCAAATGTAAAGCCAAGGGATTAAAATTTAGCCTGTCATTTAATAACTTGTCCTTTTGTGTTGGTTTGATGAAGGCCTATTTTGTTTAAATAAATTATAGAAAGAGTGTAGATGATATTTTAATTATTTCTAAAGATGCTGAGAATGTGGATGATTTTCTTTTAACAATATAAACAATAAACATGATATCAAATTCCCAGGTGAACATCAACAAGATAATCAACTTTTATTTCTTGAAACTCATAATAAGAATGTGAAATACTTCATAAATAAAATTCCAAGGTTTATATTAGAACTTTCATAATTCAATACCAGCTTCTTTTATGAAAAATGTAGTAAAAAAATTATCAAGTTAAAATAACCAGTATGATTTTTTACAGCATTGACAATCCTGCAGTTAACCCTAAGAACACAAGGGGGGGGTAAAAGTGCATATGCCTCAACCTTCTACAAAGTGGCAATTAATATGGTACTGTGAATTTGATGTCAAGAGTTATCAATTTTTATTTTACCCCACTTTACTGATTTTGTGACAGTTCTTGTTAGATAAGAGTATAGATGTTAAACTACCTTCTTATCTGAAGTTGCATATCACATTCCAAGGGGTTACCTTTGGTTGTTGTTTTTTTTGTCATGATTTCAGAGATAATTGAATGATTAATGTACTAAAAAGCAAAATTTCTTACAAAGTTAATAATAAATGGACTACATTGTTGTGTTAATTTAACTTGAGTTGAAGTCTGATCAATACACATCCTTTTATGTGCAGTTTCTGTTTATTATTCACTCTTGCAAGAACTTTGAATTGTCACTTATGTTTAACTGAATGTTCATAGTGAACCAACACTGTATTAGAGAAGTGAAGTTGACTATAATTCTGAATTTATGAAGTGTATGCTCATGAAATGTAACAAGCTTTTGGTAAACAGTACAAGTCTGTCTTTGAATTGATAAAGTCAATCTGACTCACTCTGACAAGTCTTGGTTCAAGGTGATATTCACGTGAAGAATAAAAGTACTTTTCTCAATCATACAGTTTGTGTATTGCATTTGCATAACCTCTAAACCTCCTAAGTGCATATCTACAGTTTTCTGCAGTATTCCTGTATGTTGTATATCTGGTATTTTCTATAAAGACAAAGAAATATTCAAGTAATATTATGGTTCTTTTTGAAAACTGTCACAAACATTTATTAAATTGTAAAAAATTGTCAATAGCAAAATTTATTACATACTGCAACATCAGGATTAGGCATACTCTTAAACAAGTTTTGAAACTTGTCAAAGAAAAAATAGTTTTTATTTTAGAGTTTCCTTATATTGTGACACTGTTTCAGCAATGTATTGTAATGGCTTTTCTATAAACCTATAGGTACTGAATAACGAGTCCAACTAACAGAATTTCAAGATGACCCACAACAAAACTTATTCAGAATGAAAGACCAATTCACATTTAACACGAATATACTAAAATTGAAACTTTTATCTGAAATGGCTGTGAAATAAAATAACTGTATGTAGGAAAGTTAAACCTACTGTAATATTTACACATTTACAGTATTATTTCCTCTGTGCAATATGAAGCATAAGCATTGACTTGGGTGTTTAAAAAAAAAATTAAGAATGAACTTACCTGAGGAATGGCCCCATAATTCCAGATATACCCATGATGTGGAAAACAGTTATGGACAAAGCGCAATTTTCCTTTTTTAACATCCTGGCAAATAGGATTCAGAGGCTCCTTAGTACTGATCTACAGAAAAAAATAAAAACGTTTTAAAATGCTCCATAGCCATTTTCTACTTTAAAAAAAAATTTGAAAATTCTGAATAAACAAGACCTGTAACATTAATGATGAGTTTTATAGTTAAATTATTTGAAGATGTAATGCACAATATACTTAAAAGTTTGAAACCTAAGAGTTATATAACCAGAGATGAGTGGTCAGAGTGAAAATTTCTGAAAGCAGCCAAGGGGAACAAGGGTCTTGGGGCTGACTAGGGCCCCCTGCAAGCTTCATGGGTTTTTAATGGCTGGAGACGGCTTGAATGGGTAATGAAGAAAAACTTTAATACAACAGCAAATGTACAACGTTTCGACAAGGTTTTGTCATCACCTGATGATGACAAAACCTTGTCGAAACGTTGTACATTT
>NW_013665610.1:15781-21744 GCF_000517525.1 Limulus polyphemus
AAATGTACAACGTTTCGACAAGGTTTTGTCATCATCAGGTGATGACAAAACCTTGTCGAAACGTTGTACATTTGCTGTTGTATTAAAGTTTTTCTTCATTACCCATTCAAGCCGTCTCCAGCCATTATTAGTCTCAAAGTGGGTTCCTCGTCATCGAATTTGAATTCATGGGTTTTTATCATTCAAAATTTCATTGCCTGATACACCTGATCTTTGGTGATCATCACTTTACATTTCTTCCCATAATTACACAGTTTACGAGGAGAATCGACTTGACCGCTAATCAAGACACAGCATATTTATTACTTTGCATTAGGCAAATTATCAATTTTTACAAGTTTTCATTCGGGCAATAATTCTGAACAATGGAGCTCCATAGCTCAGAAAGTAATGAAATTTATCAGTTTGGAGTATAGTACTTCTGGTGTCCTTTATGTAAAAACAAAATCTCAGAATCTTTGCAATGTGATTATGATACTTGCTGTTTGTGGTTTCCCACTCTCATGATCACATATGCTGTAGAGATGTTTTTTAGCATTTACCTCAATAACAAAATGTTTGACAGATGAAATTGGTCCGAGTCTATTTTCTAACACATTGTATCTTGCAGCCCACATTCATCCAGAAATATCAATATGTACTAACAATATTCCATAATTAGCCATTTCATTGTCTACGTGTAAAGGAGATGGAGCAGTTAGAGGTCCATTTCTGCCATCTTGCAAAGTATAAGCTGATTACACTGAGAGCTGAGACTTTTTTTCATTTCCAGAGACATCTAACATCTAATAAACATTGAATGTTAGATATTCTGAGTCAGAATTACAAGAGGGAATGTTGCAATCTGAATCACTGATTTGTCCTGTTGTAATACCCCCTTCTTCTAGTTATAAGCTAAATGAAATAGAGTGGAAAAATTTAATATATAGTTCAGAAGATTTCCTGAATAAAAATGTTCCAGAAAAGTGTCAAAATGACCCCTTGGTGGCATTGCTGTTAATCCATCCAGTTAATACCTAGATGTTTTATTATGTTAAAATCTGGATTCTGAGTGGGTCATTCAAAGATATATTTTATTTTGAAAACAATCATCTGTGTATCCTTGGTGCTGGAAACATTTACCTCTTAGAATGACACATTGATCTGCTGTCCAAAAATCAGTGCAATAGCTCTTGGAATACGGTCACTAACAGATTTGTTGATATTCATGAAAAAATCACACATGCAGACAATTTATCAATATTTATTTACCCTTTGAATAATATGCAACCACACTCAATAAAATCCTTTAAAGGTGACATAACACAATCACAGTTGAATTATTGACCTGTCTGCCTTCATAACCATATTTCTTTATCACTTTGAAACTGGGAGAAGCAGCTCTCACCACTTCACAAACCTGCAAATAAATGTCAAAATTCTAAAGTTGATAGGCACTGGAAGGATAGTCTGAATTGGGTATTACAAGGGAATTTATATATTTAGTGATTTGGTTTTATCTTTAGTAATAGTTTTAGAATAGTGACTTTTGGGATAATACAATGCACAATGTATCACAGGGTTAAAAAAGAAGGTATTTCTTTTAACATAAAGCTAATGATTAAGGGTTAAGTTCATTCAGTTTTAATGTAGACTGGCAATGGCGATAATGTCTTTTCTATGCAGGTGAAATTTCTTTCCTTAAATTTGTGAGATTTTACCCGTTGATACGGCATGAGGTGTATAATAGTTTTATATAATTTGATTTATTCCTATTATATATTTCAAAGTTACATAAAATTATCTAAACATTTTCTTAATTTCATTAATGTGAGCACTTGTAATTAATTACATAATATTTGGTCTGTCATTCATATTCAGACAACTTTTTTTTCTATATGATCTTGATCATTAAATTTTTTTATATGAATGGTTACTTAAGCTAAATGCATTGGTAAAAACAAAATCAGCCCACCAAGAGTATTACAGCTGCTTACTCAAGGAAAAAATTGAGAGCATTGTTATATCAATTAAATTCTCATATTAATTTAAGGTTTAAATCTAATGTATCTCATTACAAATAAAATGCATATGCCAAGACTATTAAAGCAAAACTGGATTTACTCTCAGATAATGAGAGATCTCTTTATCCACTGACAAAGAATATCTGAAAGACAAACAGTGGAGAAAATCAGAATTGTCAAGAGATTACATCAAATTACCTCCATTTTAGCATTAGTCCATCGTGGTACCTCAACAACCATATTGTAAATTTTGTTTTCTTTGTCAGCAAATATTGGAATGTCATGAAATGGCGATATTGGGCTAAATTCATTACCTGTAGGAAATTGAGAAAAAAATCAAGAATTACATGAATTTTAATTGAAAACATTTCACACACACACTATGTGCTGCTTTAAAGCACTTACCACAATATTCAAATTACAAAGGGAACAAAGCATGTTAATATTTAAAAATAATGAGTAGACCCAAAGAGGCAAACCTTAAATTCATTTATTATTGAAGACATAGATGTAATGCTGAAAACAATTCAAGTGACAGAAGTCTTCTGATCTATTGAGGTTACTGTTTAATCCTATCTCGACAGGTCATGGGTCAAAGGCCATGTCATCATGCTTGTTGACTTGCATTCAAAATTTTATTGAACTACTATTTTTATGAATCTATATCAATAAGTTTAGAATCAAATTATAGATAATTCAAACTTCAATATTATACTTTAGTTAATTTCTTAAAAGTAAATATTAAAAAAAACACAGCTAAACATTGATTTTTTGTGTGTCATGTGGTATGTTGAATGCAGCACTGGTTCAAATTAGATGTTTTTGAGGTCAAAATATAAAATCTACAGTTTCATACAAATTTGGAAACTCAAACTATCAATATTGACAAGCTAGAATATAAATTAAGAATGTCTCATCTTTTCTATTTGCTAAGATATCGCTCCTGTACTGAACCAAACACAGTAGCCTCCCAGCCCACCTCTTTCTATTTTTGGAAATGGTCCCTTATATACACTTACTTCTGTATATGACATGAATAACCAATTGAAAGCTCAGAATGTCTCCTAGTGGTTTTCTCAGCCATTTTGACATGTTATTGTGCTAATTTCTTTCTTTTCACACAAGATTTCAAATGATGGGGAAAGTCTTTAGAGATCTTGAAATTTCATATTTTTTAGACCCAAATTCAGTTTAGTTACTACACTTGATAAATTAGTGGAATTCTATGTTATTGTTATAGTAATTTATGATTTTTTGGTTATTTTTACATCATCCACGTAGGAAATTTCAAGGCTTAGCAACCTACGACAAGCAGAAACAAGTACAAAGGTCATAACTAGAAGAGATAGTTGTTTGCTTTACTTCTTTATTGACTGTTGTATGTTTTAAGAAAAATAAGTTTAAGAGCTTATTTGTAAATAGAAATAATGTTTATACATATATAATGTATAATAGTTGAAATATGACTATTTTACAAAATAATAGTCCACTACAACAGAGGCAAGACAAGTCACTGTATAAAGACTAAAGGTCAGTTATATATTACTGGATACACTAACACGAGTGCCGCATCAATGTAACCTGTATTGTTAGCCATTAATGTAAACATCTAACTTGAATTCAGAGAATGAAAGTTTAGTATCAATAGTTCTGTGCAAGAATGCATAATATACTCTCGTACTGAATCAGCATATTATGCATATATAATAATAATACTTAAGTTATTATATACAAAATGTTTGAATCAGGTAGTGCGAAACTTAAAATAATTGCAGTGTGGAAAAAAAAACCTAGCTATATGCAATACATCTCAGTACTCAAATAAATGTTGAAATAAGCATACTCTAATTAAGAAGATAATCAACAGTATATTATTAATATTATACACATAATCTGCTAAAAGCAGGGTGTGTGCGTACATGTGTACGTATGTACATGCTCTGCAATCTCTCACAGTTAGCAAAATTATCCAAGTGATTCTTTTGATTGTAAGTTGAAAGTACATTGTGCATGCTCAAATATTATCAAATACCTGAAAGAGCTCTTAACTGACGTGAAATATTTTTAAATGGTAAAGGTAAGTGCGTTAGCTTAGTTTTCCAAGTAATTTGTAAGTTTATGTGCAAACAAATTCTAGAACAATCCCAGAATCCTTGTACTACCCCAAGACAGCATGTAAAGGTTGCTGGAAACAACCTTTTGGAATATATTCAGAGACAATTTTTTTGGGGAGGGGATGCTTTAATTAAAGAAAGTACAGGTATATTTAACTTACAAGTCTTTCTTAATTGTATACAGTCATGCTGATATTAAATTAATGCTGCCATCTATAAGTCTATACAAAAATCACAATTCATTCACAAAGCACTACATACTCAAAAACCTGTAACAAGTTTTTTCCAACAGTAGTAATTTAAAGAGAATACAACTGCAACTAAGAAACAAAATGTGTGATAACTTCAGGTGACTACCAAGGGTTAAAAAGTTTAACAGATCTCATGCGTGTCTCAACTGATAGCCAACTTCAAATAATGGTCAGGAACAGACACTACAGAATTATCATGTGATAGCCAACCAGCAATTTTAAAACCTTAGACACAAACAGAAAAGCTTATAGTACAAATTAATTGGTAATAAATGATGAAAAGCTTGATGCAAGTTATTGAAAGTTGTGCAAGAAATGTTTTTTTTGGCAAGGGTGGATTCTCCAGAGTGTACCCAAATTTTGTTGCTTCTCCTATTATCCCCACAATGCAACATTTCCATTCCCATGGGCAAGAAATGGATTGTTGCACTGGTGTAATATTGTCCAAAATTGTTTCACAGGCCACAACAGTGGCTTCAGTCAAGACAAAAATATATTTTCTAGCTTGCTATTTTATTTATTTTTCTTAAAGTAAAATATACAGTGTCAAAGCTAGAAAAATATTAAGAATTCAAGAACCAGAACATGTGAGCAATCAGAATATATTAATATGTATTACTTTGAGCCTTTGAAGCAAAAGTAAAAACAGTAAAAGTGTAAAGATGCAAGGTATGGGTTACAAAACAAGTTTGTCATGTGAATGTGAATGGTCAGTTCCTTGAATTATATAAAAGTTGTGGGTAGATTTTTAAAAATAAAGCACATAATTTAACACAGAGAACTTGGAAGTTGGATACTTCCTTAGAATACTTGAATAAATATGATCATGTTTAATATCGAGTTAATCATTTATGAGAAAAAAATCTGTAGACTACTTCGAATTGTATGTTGGGCTTTGTACACCTTGCTATTTTCACTATAAATTTTAATCTTCAAATAAAAATGAATAAACAAACAAATAATAATAATAATAATAATAAAACATTACTCAGTGGCTTGCTTCAACAGATCTTACAATTACAACTTTATGATATAATTACGTTACTCAACTAACTGTTAGTTCAAAAACTTCAACCTGAATTTTACGCATAAAATTAAAACGAAGTGTCAACTGTAATTAAAATATATATATTAAATATACCAATACGTAACTTACGAAAATAAACCTTGTAGTCAAGCGAATTTGGACGGCCTCTTTCAACAGTTGAATAAGACATCTTCTGCCGCTGCAGATTATTCTGACGATATGAGGATATCTATAAAGAGCAGAATACAACGAATTAAACTGTACACCTGTTAATCTTGATCAAATTTGTACTCACCAAAAATCCACAGTTAACTAAGCACATTTATTATGCAACCACCACTTAAAACTGCTCTTTATTGAAATGTGGTGCCATCTAGAGGTATTTTCATTATTTTTAAATCGGCATAAATAGACGAATAATGCTAAAGCAAAAAATTCTGTAAGTAAACATACATTTATAGTTTTTTTGTAACATAATATATACAGAATTGTTCGACATTTGCTCGAAAATGTGCCCTGCAATCCAATAAATAAAGAATATCAATATTGTTGCGTCATCGAGTCACAT
>NW_013665610.1:22043-22762 GCF_000517525.1 Limulus polyphemus
TTATATTCGGAAAGAACAAACCAGTTTTTATTAAGAAAGAACTTGTGTCGCTTAAGTTTCGTCGGAACGAAGTTACGGAAAATCGATTAACAAACGGAGACGTAACAATATGTTAATAACTGTAAGCTAGGGCAGAGGAGTCGCTGGCTACCGGCCCATAGGGGCCAAACATGACTCATGGTTATGTGCCGAGCTTCGGATTCAAGGTTTTAAGGTTATCACTTTATTACCCCTTCCCAGTAAATCACGCTTTGTACTTTGGTGCCATAGGTGGGTTATAAGAGTGACAGTCAGATCACACTCTTCGATTAGAGTAGCCCACAAATTAGTGATGGGCAGTTTTAAGTAGCTGCCTTCCCTCTAGTCTGTTGTTATGGGCTGCTAGCGCACATGGTATAAATGTGACGTTTACAGTAAAATTTGAATGAATTAAATGGTGTCGCAATAATATTTTCATTTGTAGGAGACTTTTCATTTTTTTTTTATCAAAACACACGCGTAGCTTTTAAAAATTAAAATGTGCAACGTACAATGCCCGGCATGGCCAGGTGGTTAGGGCACTCGACTCGCAATCTGAGGGTCGCGGGTTCGAATCCCCGTCCCACCAAACATGCTCTCCCTTTCAGCCATGGAGGCGTTATAATGTGACGGTCAATCCCACTATTCGTTGGTAAAAGAGTAGCCCAAGAGTTGGCGGTGGGCGGTGATGACCAGCTGCC
>NW_013665610.1:22783-32397 GCF_000517525.1 Limulus polyphemus
TTGTAGCTTTGTAGCGATGGAGATTCGAACCTGCGACCCTCAGATTGCGAGTCGAGCTCCTTAACCACCTGGCCATTGAAAGTATAAGGAGCTACTAAAAGTAGCTCCCGTACTGCCAAAGGCAGCTTAATCTAGGGTGGTCTAGGGGCATGCTCAGAAAATTAATGTAATAATATAATTTACAGTTGCTGTATAAGTCAAATATGTAAAAGTGGGGGCGCTACAGCATCCCAGGTTCCGACACCTCTAATATCTAACATAGAGTTCAGCAGTGTTTTATTTTAAACATATCATAGCCTAAGTTTTTGAAAAATGTAAGTTTTTAATATCATAATATAAGATTATATTTTGCACTGAAATGCAATTTTAAAGACAATACATATTGAAACTTTCACCTAGTCCCCATTCATCCGCCCATCCAATAAGTTTGTTTATTTGGAATTTCGGGCAAAGCTACACGAGGGGTATCTGTACTAGCCGTACATAATTTAGCAGTGATTGACTAGAGGGAAGGCAGCTGGTCAACACCACCCTCCGTCAACTCTTGTGCTAATCTTTTATCAACGAATAGTGGAATTGTACGTCGCATAACAACGCCACTCCCCCACAGCTAAAATAGGGACCATATTTAGTGTGACAGGAACTGAAATCCACGACCCGCAGATTGCGAGTCGAACGCTCTCACCACCAGGCCATGCCGGGCCGAATATTTAACTACCCCTGACTTTTACCAAAAAGTGACAGAGGATGCGGTGTGATAAACTGTACTGATGATAGAAGAGAATGCTGAATGATTATATTTTTGACTTTACGACCATTTTTAGTAAGAAAGAAGAAGATGTTTTACAAATTACATTAAAGCTTATTTTAAAAGAAAATTTGCATAAACACAAAACTGAATACATGCGGTTAAACTAACCTTTCTGCAATTTTGGTCAGACATAATGTAGGAAGTTCTGATAAATTCCTAAAGGCAAATAACATTTTACACTTTTTTATTTAAAATCTTTTGCATCAATGTAGTTTTTGAGATTAATAATGGTAAGGAATTTATTCAAATATTACCCAAATAAATTCCACCAAATTATAGCCTGTTAATGTTTTTGCATTATTACTCTCTATAGTAGATTGCCTAATAGTTAGGGCGCTTGACTCGCAATCTGAGGGTCATGGGTTCAGATTCCCATCACCGAACATGATCGTTCTTTAAGTCTAGAGATCGTTATGATATTGCGGCCAATCCCACAATTCGTTGGTAAAAGAGTTGACGGAGTGTGGTGTTGATTAGCTACCTTCCCTCTGGTCTATCACTGCTAAGTTAGAGACGGCTAGCGCATATTGCCCTCGTATAGTTTTGCGCGAAACTTAAAAGAAGACAAACTTTATCCTAGAATTGAAGATGATTATGGTTTATTTGGTGTTAATATCTTTTTTCGTAAATACACTCTGGATTAAAAATATATACATATCATTTTGCAAGAATTACGTTTAATTTTGAATAATTGCTCCATTTTACCAACATTTAAGAGGAATGGCCATAAGTTCTCGTATGGCTCTACAGATTCAACCCTAGTTATGTATTTTATTGGTATAAATGTTTAATTAACGATTGACCACTAGGAGATTGTATTAACTTTTTAAGAGTAACTTGTAAACTTTTTAATTTTTATTTTGTCATTTAAGAAAATGAGTAAATATATTAATTTTTTGTACCATTCTTAAATAGTTTTAATTTTTATTTCTTAATTCAGTTTCCAATGAAATAATTAAGCTTTATCGTTTCTTGAAGTAATAGTCAAGATAAATGTAAATGGTAAATTATAATAGTTTTTATAAATCAATTAATTCACATAGGCTCTTAAATTTTTTAGTAGCTATCCAAAAATCCATAAACGTACAAAGCTTATTATATAAGTTTGTCTGGTTCATGGATTCTTTACTATTTACAGCATTCTGTTGCTAGAAAAACGTGCTCCATCCTTTGAGGCCGTGCTATAAGAATCATAGTCAATAGCTATTATTCAGACAAAATTAGCCCCATAATTGACGGTGGGTGGTGTTCATTAAATGTCTCTCCTCTATTCTACTCTATTAGTTTAACTTTGCAAAAAATTCCCAAATAAATAAACACTTGTAAAACTGTGACCAACATTGATAACTGCAATGCAAGAGATTTGAAGGGAAATCTTGCGCGAGTATAAAACGAACTTAGACAGCAAGAAATAGAAACTTAAATTAGTGTACAGCCCCCAGTGACTCAACGGTACGTCTGAGGGCTTACACACCGCTAAAATCTGGGTTTTGATACTCTTGGTGGGCACAGCACATATAATCCGTTGTGTAGTTTGTAGTTTACAACAAACCAATAAACACTAGTATACACAAAATAATAAAAAAACTTTATTAATAATCAAAATGTTGGTGTCTCACTTATATAGATATAGCGATACGGTGGCTACTTCTGGAAACAAAATCAAGATAGAGTGATTTTTGTATCTGTGAATTTTATGTTTATAGATGAAATAACTAAGTAACTTTTTAAAATTATTGTATTCATTGTAACTGATTCCAGGACGGCATTATTTTCGATTTCTATATGTTTTTAATAAGATCCGCCCGAAATATGCAAATTTAATGGTGTGCGGAATGAATAAATTAACGAGTATAGCCGAAAGTACCTTAGTTTTGCACAACAAAGGTAATGAAATTTACAAAATTATACTTTCGGCACTAACAACGAAAATACAATGATAATTATATGATAAAATTTCAACACCAATAAATAAGTTGTTCAAAGTTTACTTAAATTTAATTTTTACTCCATATTCTCATTCCTCTCTCGGCCTGGCATGGCCTGGTGGTTAGGGCGCTTGACTCTGAGGGTCGCGGGTTTAAATCCCCATCACCGAACATGCTCGCCCTTTCAGCTGGGGGGGGGGGGGCAGTCATGGGGAGTTATAATGTGACGTTCAATCCCACTATTCGTTAGTAAAAGAGTAGCCCAAGAGTTGGCGGTGGATGGTGTTGACTAGTTGCCTTCCCTTTAGTCTATCACTGCTAAATTAAGGACGGCTAGCGCAGATAGCCTTCGTGTAGCTTTGCGCGAAATCCATAACAAACAATCATATCAGTTTTTCAGGCATTTTACCGATATCGATTTTTTCTCGAAATACCGATTACTGATTTTCCTACTAAATAATTGCCTATATACCGGTTTATAAACTTATAATCAAATACTTAATTTCCGTGAAATTACTTTTTTGTTTGTAACTGACAGCGAAATGATATTATTTTCGATTTTTATATATGTTTTTAACAAGACGAGCATAAAATTCGCAAATTGAGTGAAAATGGTTTGCGGAATGAAATAATTAGCGAGTATAATCTAAGTACCTTTATCTCGTACACAAGTATTACAACAAAGTCAACGAAGTTTACGTATCTAGAAGGTTTAGACATGGTATGCAATTTTTATGTTATTTTTATTATAAAAACATCAGGTATGTTAACAGCTTCTGGATACTAAATGTGCATAATATTATTATATTTTAGGCTCTGGCCTTTTATATCATTGTTTCGAATTAATGCAGTTGCTATTGGTTATATAAGTGTGGCATATAGCCATACTATGGGTTTCATACGTTCTTACTTCAGTGTATCGTTACTATCGGAAATACCCAAATGTTGATTCTCAACTTTACATTTGCTTTCTTTTCTGTACTATTCATTGTTCTATTTTTCAATATTAAGTTAACTTACAATTCTCTTTCCCCATGAGTTAATGTGAATTTTCAATTTACATTGCTATCTTCTATGTTTTTGTTGTTTTAGCTGTAAAATTTTAAATAATAAATTACGTTCAATACTTTATATACTTTTTCCTTTATTTTTTGTCCCTAGAAGCAGCTAATGGCGTTTAAATACTACTGCCTCACTCAGAAACATGTGATTTAGGCAACGAAGAAGCAGCTAATGCTAATAAATTGGGAGATTAAAGATAAAAATCAAGCAAAATATCTTTAAATCAGAAGTGTAGAATGGTTTGGAAACAGGAACAAGAATTCTCAAGGTGGTTGAAGGAAGCACCCCCCCCAATAAAAGACTGTTCAATGTCAGTCTAGCCAACTGATTGTACTGGAGGAAAATGTTATCTTATAAGAAGGGGAAATTTTACTTGTGGAAATTAAAGTACAGCGGCATTTATATAGAGAATGAGAAAATTTGGATGCCTGCCACAGCTTAAACTAAACCGATCGGTCAGCACTTTTTAGAAACATCAGTTGCAGACCGATAGAATTTTGTTGAAGCTGAGCTAGTGACTTTATTTGTGGAGTATGTGAGGCTTGTGGAGCAGAAAGCTACAACTTGTATTAGCCAGTGCCTTTGGCACTATTTTAATGTACTGCTGATGGATGATATGAAATCCATTCCATTTTCGATAATATCGTTGAAGTTACATATACTTTTACTGCTAAGCACCTAGCCATTGTGTGAGCTTTGTTGATGAGAACCTGAAATCCAGTGTGGATGGTACTGAAATGGTTGAATGCCCTGATGAAACTTCAAATGAAATATTTGAAAATTGTGTGAATCTCTTGCAAAACTTAAAAGTGTCGGTGTGTTATTAAACATTTTGGTGGACTTCTGTTCAGACACAGAGAAATCTATGTTTGGAGTAAATTCCTCTGCCAGTATACGGATTAAAGGAATATTTTGATAGGTAATAAATGTGAAATGCAGCTGTCACTAGTTCCATCTATGTGTGTAATAATCTTTCTAAAAATCTAAAAGATACGTATAGGACTGTTTATAGCCATTCCAGGCCAAGTTCTAAAAGCCAGCTTGTATTCAATGAGTTCCAAAACTTTGTTAAAGTTGAAAAAACAATAACAAAAAGTTTATTTCAGTTCACCATCAGACGGATCAGGAGTGGAGGACTGTGGTTATTTTTCAATTACTCAATATAGTAAATATTAGTATTATTAATGCCATAAACTACTAGCAATGGGTACTTAGCCAAGAAACTGCAACAGACCTTCGCCGTTTCCCATATTTACCGAAATTAATTTTTTCGTCTTCCATAATCAAATGCTGTTGTTGTGTGTCTTTTTTTCCTTATTAAAAGGAAATAAAACTGTCAAGAGAAATATATCAATCAGCTGGAACTTTTTGTGCCAGATATGGGAGGAAGGAGGTCCCTAGCCCTGAACAGATATGATGCCAGAAATGAGCGCCAACGCAACTGACGCTGTGATGTACCTCTACTTGTAGTAATTTTAATTTCCCAATTTTGAACTCCGTATCATTTGAAATTTTTCAAATGTTTGCGTACTTAGTAATAGTTATGTAAGGGACTTAAAATTATATAAAAAATGACAATTTATTCAATCCTGTTCTATGCATGTTGAACAAAAATTCTGGATCTCTTGGAGTATGTAGTTTTTTTTATCGTGTCAAAAATACACTGAAAATTAATTGGTTTTTATATATGCTAATATTGACTTACCGAAAAGCCAACTCCGTTAAATGGAAACATTGTTGGCAACATTCAGTTTCAGGTTCAACAAAAAAGTATCACACTGGTTGAATAATAAACGACATAAAGAATAACAACTTACACAACGCTCTTTTGAAAACGAGTTTTAAATATTTAAAGGATTACTTTTGTTTACAGAATGAACAAAATTCATAATTAGAAAAAATAAATTTCATTGAAAATTTGTCTTTCATCCGTAAGGCATTATAGTTATTAGAACTAAACGATGTAGATTTTAAGAAAGTTAATTTAACAAACAAGTGATTTCGTTTACAAAATTTTTTATCGACTGATCGTTTTATGTTAAGAAATAAATAACAACAGGTAAAAAATAAAAACAGAAAACAAAACAATGAAAGCTTACCTGTGTAAAGTAAGGACCATGAAAAACCCTTGCCGGTTGTACAACCACAATAACTCCACTCCAGGACACTGGCGATAGACATGTACAGTTTGCTGATCCCATGGTTAAAAAGCTGCCAAATACTATGTAAGGATAGTCTTCAGAAGGTTTCAAATATGTCCGTGTATCCATTTAATGAGAAATACAAGAGAATGATAGAAAAACCTATAATTTGATAGTAAGGTATGTGAGGGGTAACAATGTATGAGGAACAGCATTCGGCACGAAAGGTTATGGCTGTTTTTAAATTCAAAAAAAGGAATAAAAATATAAATAAAATAAGCATTTAAAGGTTGATTAGATGTCATATTGGTCTTCTACATAGCTACATCATTGAATTATATCTCAATCTTACTTCATGAATCTAAAACAAAATGGGAAAATTTTGAAAGCTTCCGGAGTTTGCTGAAGAGCTACTCGCTGATAAGTAATAAATAAACAAGTTTTAGCAGTGAAATAATACCAATAATATGCTATTTTAGCTAATGTCGCATTCAATATCTTGTAAACCGTATCTTTAAGATTGTAACCAAATGTAGTTAAAGCAGAACAATGCTTAGTTATATCGCTTGCTATATTTACTTTCCAGCTGCTTATAGAAAATTTATAAATATGTTAATTATCTGGAATTACTCCTCTGCATGACACTTGTTTTTATATTGTATAGAAAAAACTAGGTTATAAACAGTACAACAGATGGCGCTCTACGAAATTAATAGGTTTGCATTTTGCGAAGTTGCACTCAAAATCTTCATCACATATGTAAAGGCCACACTCAACAACATTAAAATAGTTGAATAGTTAATATGTTAACTACACACTATTAATTTATAGCAGGTGAAATATATATATATATATTATGTTAAACATTTTTTCGTAAGGTATTATATATACCGTTATGCAAAGTTTTTCATTTTATAAATTCATAAAACTAAAATTAAAAAAAAATCTGTTTTTTTCACATAAAGAAAAAATGAGGGATACTAATTCAAAACCTCAGAGTTCAGAAATATCCCCACATGAAAAATGAAATTCAATAGTAAAAATTGTTCAAAACTGCTATAATCTCAGTTTCTAACATCTATTACATTAGACGTTAACCATTAAATATCTTACGTTCGAAACGTACATTACATAAAACGTTATAAAAGCACTTTCCGAATCATTTCATCTTTTAACATATGAAAAGGGATATTAGTTTTAGGAATGGATGGAAATAAATGTCTTTTTGACAAAGAAAACTAATTTTCCTTCTATTTCAGAGAAAATGCATGCTTGAATAAGGGACCAGCAGAAATAAAACGTGACACTTTTTTTTTACCCCAAAACATCAAACTTATCCAAAATTCAATTCCATAAGTTGTCGCCAGGGCTAAACTTCTACCGGAAGCTATATGAAATCAATGCCTGTTCTCTTTGGAATTTCAAGTGGAATAGTGCTTATTTGTCGGAAACCAATACCGAGTTCCGTTATTTTTTGTATTTCACGACAGTTCAATTTGAACGGCGCATGAAGATGTATCGTTAACTTATAGAAAACTTGATACACCATTCACTGGTCACCTGGTGGGGCAGCGGTAAGTTTACGAACATACAATGCTAGAACTCAGAATTTGATTCTCCGCGGTGAAGAGAACGCAGATAACTTATTGTGCGGCTTTGCTCAGAAACATCAAACATACACCTGAGGACAGCTCGTGGCAAAGATGAATATGCGTTCGTTCTTTAAGAATAGTTTTACCATTGATTTTAGTGACAAGTATGCTTCATGTTGATTTCTGAATTACCCCATTCTTGCGTACCCCCCCAGTGGCTCAGCGGTATGTCTGCGGACTTACAACGCTAGAAACCGGGTTTCGATACCCGTGGTGGGCAGAGCACAGATAGCTCATTGTGTAGCTTTGTGCATAAATTCAAACAAACAAATAAACCCATTCTTGCAAAACATTTCCTACAAATTTATCAAAAATAAAGCTGAACATAGAAGTTTGAATAAAATGTTATTTAAATGATATGTTTTACTAGAACCAGAATGTCCATACCACCATTATAAATTATGAATGGTGTTTCCATTTAGTACACGTGTTTTGTTAAAAAAATAAAAAATAAAAGGAAGTGAAAATTGTTTCTTTTCTATGGAGTTGAATTTCTTGACGTTTCTAATGTCGTGAAAGAAAACTGCGTAAATAGTTTGTTTTTTTGTTTACTTGTTTATTGTAAAGACAAAGCTACACAACTGGCTACCTTTGCTCAGTTCATCTTTGGTATCGAAATCCAATTTTTAGCGTTATACGCCCTCATACTTACCGCTGAGCCACCAAGAGGGAGAGCATGTAAAATAGAATGAAAGCTTTAAATGTAGGTACACACTCTCCTGAATTATATACGTAAATAACTAAGATAAAAAGTAATGCAGATTTTACGAATCATAGACAACTTCTTCTAATTGTTGTAAGTCAGAAAACATATTATCAAAGGAATTAATAAAGTTAGATATTGTAAATCCTGTTATATAAATATATAATAATCAATAATCGAAATTTTGGAACCAAGTAGTACATTTATGATATTCAATGAAAGATCCATTTATTTAAATATCCTTTATCGACCGCACGCTCCATGCAGCATATTTTAGGAACAGATGCTACTGTTTTGGTCACAGCTGATGCTAAAAACATCACATGAGTTATATAGTGTGGTATAAAATATATTTCCTAGTTAAAAAAATTCAAATATTGCAAAATTATTAGCCCCAAAAAAGTACTGTTTTGATTACTTTAAAGAATCTGTTAGATTCTGTTGACTAAATATCTAGCAATTCAAAATAAGGGATGGCTATGCACAGTTAGCCCTTTGCGTATGAATCATATCATCTAATATGTTCATTCTTTCAGCTCTGGGGACCCTATAATGTGATGGTCAATCCCACTATTTGATTAGAGTATCCCAAGAGTTGGCGGTGTTGGTATTTACTAGCCCTCTTCCCTCTGATCTATAACTTCTAACTAATAATTTCAAAAATTCAACAAACATACCCTTTGTGTATAGCTTTGAGAGAATTTCTTTGGAAAAACTAGTCGGTATCTGCTTATTTGCCACTAAAATTAGTTTTAAGGATAGTCATACCTATGTACATAAATAGTAATTTCTTCAGCAAACTTTATTATTAATATATTTTAAATGTTTAGTTAGTTAGTTTGTTATTAAGTGCAAAGCAACACAATGGACTGTCTGTGCTGTGCTAACCACGGGTATCGAAACATGGTCTTTAGCGTTATAAGTCTTCAGTCTTACCGCTGAGCCACTGCGGGGCATCTTATAAATGAATTCAGTGTATACATTATTTATTACTCACTATTTCAAAAATATGTTGATTGTTTTGTTTGAATAAAAAATACAAAAAATATCTAAGAGGTTAAATGATTCCATACAATGCTATCTTATGCACCTCTCTTATATTTTTCACTTACTCCATTGTAATGTTCATGATTCATCCATCATTTGGGAGAATGAGAATATCGAAATACTTCCTGCAAGAAAGTACAATTTAGCGTTTATTGAAGAAGGTAAATAACTCGAACTGTCACTTTCTGAAAAGAAGTGTGAAAAAGAATTATTTTCTTCTTGACATCATCCACTGCTGGCAAACTCTAACATTTTTGGCATATTATGAGA
>NW_013665610.1:32633-36782 GCF_000517525.1 Limulus polyphemus
GGTGTGACGGGGATTCGAACCCGCGACCCTCAGATTGCGAGTAGAGCGCCCTAACCACCTGGCCGTGCCGGGCCCTTATTTTTTTTGTTTTTAGAGAAATGTTTAGGGATAAGATTATCTAAACAATCTCCCCCCCTCTTTTAGCCAGAAAAAAAATCATTTTTGTTGTATAACCTCTCCCCTGCATAAATTGAATGAGAAATTCAAATTTAGCAAAATGCATTATAATGAAAGAGTTGAATAACATATGTTAATTTTAAATATGGGTGAAATACATATCAGTTATTTTTCTGTATTTACGCCTTTTAATCTAACTTTAATACAAAATTAGTAATGCTATTGTCTTATGTCTTCTAGTGGTTCAGATATAAATTTATGGCCGTACAACGCTAATATCCGGGGCTCAAATCCCCGCGGTGGACAGAGCGCAGATATCCCATTGTGGAGCTTTGTTCTAAAACAAAGGAAACAAGTCTTTAAATAAAGTTTGTTGAAGTTACAAATATTCTACTTAATTTTTAACTCAGCTATTACTATTCGGTAAAGGAAAACAGATTTTAGGAAACAATGTTAACATTATGACATTCGCAATATATATTGTAATGTTGCTTAATGGAATAGTGCACAATATACAATACCAATGTTGCTTCACGTTGTAAAACCACCATTTCTTTCGTTATTCATGTTTGTACAAACTGTGGGTTTTGGAAACCATTTAAAACAAAGAAAATATTCGAACTTTTTGATAAACATCAACGATTTTGCAATATAATTTGAAAAAAATTCACAAATCACAATCATCAAAAAAATTCGACCCCCTCCCTCTGTGGCAAGCTTGAAGGCTTATAGCGCTAACATTCTGAGTTCCATTGCTACAGTGGGCTCAGCAAAGATAGCCAATTGTATATCTTTACGCTTAAACCGACATATAACAAATTCCTTTTATATATTATTAGTTTTTGGTCGAAAATGAGTTATGGAAAACAAACATTTAGAATTGTCATTACTCTTGATATTTGTATCTATAAGTAATGATACTTTAAGAGGAAGTAGTATAGCATATATTATTGTTTTATTGGTTTTCTTAAAATAAATGTGTATATAACTATTTTTTATGGATTTCCTTAAAAATACACAAGTTTCTTTCTAGTAGTAGTATTACAGTTGCACCAATCTTATGAGTCTCTTATGGAATAAATACTGCTATGAATAGGTTTATATAAAAACAAAGCCTGGTATTGGTGGATCCCTAAACTACAGAGTTGGTATCAAACATACTGGCCCCGCATGGCAAGGTTGTTAGGGCGCTCGACTCGCAATCTGAGGGTCGCGGGTTCGAATCACCGTCGCACCAAACATGCTCGCCCTTACAGCCGTGGGGGCGTTATAATGTGACGGTAAATCCCCCTATTCGTTGGTAAAAGAGTAGCCCAAGAGTTGGCGGTGGGTGTTGATGACTAGCTGCCTTCCCTCTCGTCTTGCACTGCTAAATAGCCCTCGTGTAGCTTTGCGCAAAATTCAAAAACAAACAAATAAAAGCAAACATACTTTTGATGTGAACGTGTTTTGTAGTCTCTATGAGAAAAACCTAAACACTGAATAGGTGAAATGAGAAAAAGTATCATTGGCCACTATTCAGTTCTTCACATTGTATAGCTGCACAATAGCAGATATGATAAATAAACTTCGTATTCCGAAAACTGTTTAATTTCGAAGTCTAATTTCAAGTGAAGTCCAGTTCAATCTACGTTTTGATCAACGTGTATTATTGGGTTATGGAATTCTCCGAAACTATTAAAACCCAATGACACACGTTGACCAAAGTGTAGATTGAACTGGACCTCCCTTGAACTTAGACATCGAAATTAAACAATTTTTGGATTACCAAGTTGTATTTATCAAATAATTGGTACACACAATTTATTTTAGAAAACTCAAAAACGCTGAAGTTCTGTTGGAAATTTGTTGAAATCTCTATTAGTTTCATATTATGACGTTTTAATTGCTCTTCTCCAGTAGTCTTAGAGTTTATAACAATAGAATTCGGATTTCGATACCTGCGGTGGCAGATCAAAGATAGCCCATTGTGTAGCTTTGTGCTTAACAAAAACCTGAATTGGATACAAAATATACAATAAAGAAAAACAGAACACAAGGAAAACAAATAATGTTATTTATGCAATCATCTACATTCATGTCAAATAACTAAAGTTGTCTTCTAAATATCGAATTTCTGAGATCAAAACTGCTAATGAAATATTTTCGAATCAACACTGGAACAACTTTTTTTCCAGATTTTACGAAAACAACGAATGTAGGTAATTTAGCTGATTACATGTGGAAAAATATCAATATTTAAAAATATATTTATAGAGGATTCTACAAAAACTCACATCAAAAGTATGTTTGCATCATAATACAAGAGGTAATAAAAAATAAATTTGGAGTTATGTTTTTCAATAAATATTAAACATTATGTTGTTAATTACTAATATGTAAAATCATCGTCGACTTTCTTATTATTCCTCTTGAATAGGTTTCCTATGCAACGGGTTAATAACACGTTATTTAAACGATTTGTATGTGTTTATACAGTAACATGTAGCCACAAATATTATGTGTGGCGTCACCAACGATAGGTTTAGTGCCTATGTAAAAAGCCTTCAACCATCTCTATGAAAGCGGGAAAACTTGTACAGTAGCAGAGCAGTGCAGACCTGGACCCTCAAACCTTAAACTAACTCAATTGAAAGCAAAGTCCTTGTCTGCAAACTGAATGCTATGATTACGAAGGGGAAAACTCCAATCCAAAAAAAGTCTTTGCGATGAAGCTGGCTTTATTTTTGTACCGATAACAAGCAAGGACTTGAAGTTAACTATAGCACACAATTTAAAAATTCACAAGTTTTAGTCACTCTTCAAAATCAATGTCTGTGCTCTTGAAAAAAATAAAGAAAGTGGAACCATAGCAATTCCATTCAAACACATATTTATCAAGTCCTCTGATACAACATCTATGGACTCTTTTGCGCTTTTGCTTTCCTTGCGTGTAGTTAATGGTCTGGAAAATGTTATTACTGTAACGAAATTAAATAACTATATAACTGTGAATTTTGATTACATCGCATTGCATTTATATCACTATACGCTGGGCATTTGAGGCTCGCTAGAAAATATTAAAGAACAACTCACACCTGGCCTCACTGATCTTTTCAAACAAGATTATAGAGGTTAAGGCTTCCTATTTCATTTGCCAATAATATACACAGCGTGGTCACAAGTAAATAGACACCACCTTTTCAGAAAAAAATGAGAATTGTCAGTCATATTCACATGAATTGATATATTTATAATTCAATTAATATCTAGTAGATCTTCCTTTCGCTTCGTGGAGTTCGTTGATCCTTGGGGGCATCGTAAGAATCATCTCGTCAATTTTAGATTGTGGTACTTTCGCCCACTCTTGCTTCAAAACTTGGAGTAGATCGCTCTTCGAAGTTGTTTTTTTTTGTTGTTTCTTGACTTGCCGGTCGAGTATGGCCCAGAGGTTTTCGATGGGGTTCATGTCAGGAGATTGGCTTGGCCAGGGCAACTTCTGGATACCATTTTCTTCCTGCCACTTTTGGGTGTTTCTAGCAGTGTGATATGGTGCTCCATCTTCCTGGAACAACGTTGTGTTCTTGTCCACGAAACCCAAGGAATAAAGTGGCAAGAGTCCTTCCTCCAATATTTCGACGTATTTCGCAAAATTTATGTTGCCAACGCACTCCACTAAGCTCGATCTCCCACCAACCCAAACAGCTCCCCAAACCATCACGCTGAAACCACCATGCTTCAAAGTTGGCTGCAATCTGTTGAGCCAAAATTCTTGGCGAGGCATTCTCCAGACCCATATCCCTCCACTGTCCGAAAATTGAGCGAATCTTGATTCGTCTGAGAACAATACGGTCTTCCAAAAGGCCAGATGCTTGGTCATCATATCACTTGCCCACTTGTTTCGTCTGACTATGTTGGCAGGTCTTAATAAGGGCTTCCGTCAAGCTGCTCTGCAACGATAACCCAATCTGTGGAGAACAGATTTTGGGTTCATCCCACCAACTTTGGCCACATCTGCAGTCGTTAATCTGGGATCCATTTCGATGCTCCTCT
>NW_013665610.1:37474-46701 GCF_000517525.1 Limulus polyphemus
AGTTAGCATAAATCAGTTAAATGACGAAAAATTAGGTGTCTACTTGTAACCACTCAGTGTACATTTATTGATAAAAACTGGATACTATGGCCGATGTTCAATTCCATTTTTCTCCACCTTTGATGAGGATTTTTCAAATAACTGATCACAAAAAATAATTTACAAAAGGGGAAGAAGAGGTATAATTTCTTAAAATAACATAAAGGCTTCTGAACTTGCCAGAATTTGTAAGCTATAGTTCTGAAAAAGCATAAAGGGTATATGATGAAATTTAGTGACATATTATGTTAGCTATGAAAGTATATGAAGACAATTCAAAAAGTATGTGATGAAAATGATTATTATGACCCCTAATGACTATTTAACACTGCACGTAGAAATTTTTTTTTCCTCTGGGAGATAAGACTGAAATAACTCTTACATGAAAATATAATGCACGTTTTATTTAAATCCTTCAACTCGGATATTCGTCAGTTAATGTAGTTAGAATTTTGGCATTTTTATTATGATCCTTGTTAAAATCTATAATACCTTCCACACAACTTATTTTCTTCTTCTAAGAACATGTTAGTTGTATCGTTTTTCTCTTTACTTTACTCTTACCTCTGATATGTTTCAGGGAATAAAGATGACAACAAATTCCACTTGTTCATATAACTTTTGATAAGTCAAATAAACACCTATTTATTAAGTTGCTCATGATATATACATTTTAAAAAGCTAATTTGAAATAAACTTGAAACATTTTGTAAATTTGAAAACAGCGCCTATTTTAAGTTCACAAATTAAATGTAAGGGAGAAGATGATATCTGATTAAATTTACCTCTTCGATTACTGCCTCTTCCATGGTCTTAGTTGCTAATAAATTTGTGAAATATGTAAGCATATTATGTTGCTTGACACTTATGTTCAGCCACAGTTTAAAACCGACACCTAATCTACACATCGGAAAATCCTTAGCAAACACGTGGACCCTATTTACTCTGGTTAATTTGAGTTGGAGTAGTAGAAACTGCAGTTACTGTGCTACTCGAAAAAACAAAATAACACTAGCTCACCACCTGATGACAACACTAGCTCATCATATGATGACGAGTAAGATGAAACAACTAGCAGTATAGATGGGAAGTTACTTTCGTTCAACTGCACATAACAGAAGGTTTAATTTAAAAACAAAAAAAGCAGGGGTCACTTCCCTTTATATTTAAAACAACAACAACAACAATTGATCTTCGAGTTTAAATACTGCTGTACAAGTCTTGCTTTTCAAGTGCATTAATGATTTTGATACCTATATATATTTCATACTTAAATGTACTTTTTGGTCGGTCTTGTTTGAAAATTATAAGATCAAAATTTAATGTCGAAAACAGCGCAATTTGCACGCATAGTAATAGATGTTCAAATAAAGGTTGTGAGAGGATGATAATAAAGACACGTTTGATATCCAAGGAAGTGATATTTTAGTTCGGGAAACAGTTTGTTGCTTAACGTTGAGACGAACAACTGATTTATAAATTTTCTACATAAGGATAGAATTTCTCAGGGAGATGCAAAAACTTATTCGATAATATTTTGTCCAAACGTTTGACAAGATCAAATGCTGTGTGAGCGATCAGGTCACGTGATTACCAAAGCATTCTTTCCAGGTCATTTACGCCCGTAAAGCTATTTTTTATTTTCAACGAAACTTTAATGGTATATGTAATCAGTATTCTTTCTTTTTAAACATTCTTTCCAATTTTTTGCGAACATTTGAATTCTTTATCCACTCAACTCGCAAAGCAACGATTTTCATTGTTTTTGGACATTTTTATTTGTTAAATTTAGATCGCTTTGAACTCACTTATACTCCGAAAACAGTTTATGATTTTAATTGATAAGAAGGATTGTTCATTTAAAACAATAATAAATTATTGTACTTGTTTCGTAGATGTATAGACTGCGCATGAGCTAAAGTCCAATAAGGCATTAAAATGCCATTTTCTACGTTAGTTCAGCATAAAAACTAGTGTTATTTTATTGGAAAAAGTTTGGGAAAACGTTTTAGTCTTATGGATATATTCACTGTGGCCCAAAATGCAGAAGAGTTTTCAAAAGAAATTTGATTTTCGCTTTTTTTTACACACCGATTATGAGTTAATTCTGTCAAGTGAATGGACGTATTAACAGGTTGTTATATTATATTCCAGTTACATCATATTTTAGGTTATTCCACGATAGGTGGCGAGAAACTCAATTATCAAATGGTAACTGCAACTTTGAACATAGTGTTGTAAATACTACAAATGCTCGGACGAACAGGTTTTCTTCATTCCACACATAGTTCTGACCTAACCATCCTGTGACTTCTATTATCTCAATTTTTTAGACACTCTCTTTTTGGACAACGTTCTCAAACAACTTTTGTTTTCAAAGCAGCTGCATACAGTTGTGTTCACAATATAACAAAACCGTTTTACTGAAAATCAATTATAGGAAATGCTAGAAAAATATCAAAATAAACAACATAAAACCGAACTAAATACAATGTATGCTCACGATACGTTATAGTAAGTGCTTGGTTTGTTTTGAATTTCGCTTAAAGCTACTCGAGAGGGACTAGAGGGAAGGAAGCTAGTGAACACCACCTACCGCCAACACTTGGGCTACTCTTTTATCAAAGAATAGTGGAATTAACTATCACGTTATAACGCCCCACGGCTGAAAGGGCAAACATGTTCGGTGACGGAGATTCGAATCCACGACTCGCAGAGTGGAACCGACTGTCACATTATAACGCCCCCACGGCTGAAAGGACAAGTATGGTCGGTAACGGAGATTGCGAGTCGAGCGCTCTAACTACCAGGCCATGCTAGGCTGTTATAGCAGCAAATGTAGTTTTCTTGAACAGAGTATAAGCATTATAAATCGTTTTTTTTTTGTAATTTTATTTTTCGAAATGTTTATATTCCTCCCCAACAGGTTGTATGCATGAAAATTAGCGTATAAGCAGGATGATCAAATATCTAGACTTTTATTTTTTGTTCTTGAATTATTTCTAATGAACTCAACAATCGCCTGTATAAATATAATTTGCTCATTAAATGTATCTACTACACACAAAAATTTACTACAAACGACAACTTCATATATAGATTAAAAAAATATCCATGATATCACGATTCTTTGCTCTGTGAATGGGATGAGATATTATAAGTTTCTATCAACAACTTACCGGTATTTCTATGGTTACAAAAATGGGTTCTTATCTCACTAATACGTGTATGGCTACTTCAAGGAACGCCTCTATGCCACTTTTGATGATATTTTTTCCGACCTCTTTATCCGTTGCATTGACACTAACTTAGGTATTGTTACATGTACCAAAGCACAAAGAGAGAGAATCTCATGAACTTTATCCAACAACTCCACCAAGCCATTAGATACACTTACTAAATCTGTGATGCCAGTGCCTTATTTCTGGACATCAACATCCACATTTCACCATATTCTCCAACTCCACCAAGCCATTAGATACACTTACTAAATCTGTGATACCAGTGCCTTATTTCTGGACATCAACATCCACATGTCACCATATTCTCCAACTCCACCAAGCCATTAGATACACTTACTAAATCTGTGATACCAGTGCCTTATTTCTGGATATCAACATCCACATTTCACCATACTCTTTTAAAACCACCTTAAACTACAAAGACACTGATTGTCATGCTTACCTAGACTATTGGTCTTTCTATCTCTACGAAACCATGTCTGCTTTTCCTAAAAGGCAGTTCAGAAGACTGAGACGCTTATGTTCTGAGGACCATGACCTTCTCTCCAAAACCACTAAGATGGCAGGATTTTTCCAACAACGTAACTACCTGGCCGATGTCGTCACAAAAGTTCACTACCACGTATCCAATGCCACCCAAACTAAGGACAAAAGTCAAGATGATAGAATCCCCTTGCTTTAAACATACCATCCCCTCAACAAATTATCAGCCAATATCATACAAAATGTTAAACTATTGGTGACTGATCTCACCACTGCTGAAATATTTACTACACTTCCACTAGTTTCTTGCTGACGTAATCCCAACTTCAAAGACTACTTGGAACATTCGAAATTACAGAACGATAATCCTTCCGTTTTTGGAACTCGTCATTGTACTAGAAAATTTTGTTATACCTGTCCATACATTTCAAACAACACCACAATAACTGGCCCTAGTTACACTTTCCACGTCAGATGTCAATACACCAGCACGTCAGAATGCGCCATTTACTGCATTCAGTGTAACAGATGTCACAAACTATTTATTGGAGAAACAGCCCGCAGACTGGGTGATCGTTTTCTTGAACACTTTAGTCTGTAAGAGAAGGATCCACTGACCTCCCAGATCCTAGATACTTCAAGAAATGCACCACCCAACAAATTAATACAAGAAGGCCTTAAACACCGTCTTATCTTCCAACTCAACACAAGTCCCCTTGTGGTAGAAACGAAAGATTTATTTTCAAATAATTACTAAACTCTGCCAACCCTTTATCTAATTTCATCCCCTTAAACCTTTTCTTTCGAAGTGTTTACCTTACCTTTTACTCATAGTTAAATATCCCTCATCAGCCTTACCTGTGTGAAAATCTTCTCCTTCTCGTAATTATTTCTCTGGGTTATTATTTTATTTTACTAGGCTACTATTTTACTATTTGGTACATTTATGTTTATTATTTTCCTGTGTTTATATTTCTAAATCCAATTTTATTTGTTCTAATTACTTTTCCATTTTCTTGCTAATTTTCATAATGTTTACGTAATAAGTTCAACAATGTTTTTATCAGTATTTTTTTCACTGTGCTCTACGTCAAATGTGTGTGATTAGAACCATTGTATTATCTTGTCTTTTAACGATTATTTCTAGCCTAATTGCATTGTAACACGGTTTTTACTGCCTGACGAAGAGCGCCTGCTCGAAACGTCGCAGAAAATAAACTAGAAAAAGTTTTCATTTAGAAATGTTAATTTATTCTTTATTATCATTTATCCAAGTATTACAAGTTTCAGCCGGTACGTCCAGTACTCACTAACGGTAAACGATTTTGGAGACTGCTCTGGGTACCAACATAAATTGCTTTTGCACCAAATTATGAATATTAGATTTGGTACTAAAGTTGAATTTAAAATCCTTTTGTATGTGTTAAATCATAAAGGCGCTTAAAATCAGGCGGGAAAGGGAACGTGTACTTGTTCACTATGCAGGTATACTGAGTACTTTCCAGATAGTCGTTCCTGATTAGAGAGGATCACAAAGTGTACATCTATTTTGCATGTAACTTATCATGTTGATCAAAACATTAACAAGAACATCCAAAATATTCAATACCTCATATTGTTATATGCTATGCTCTCACGTGTAGTTTGTTTTGTGATTGAAGATGATTCACAGGCTCATTGAGAAATGCAATCTTGATAATTTGTTGAAGAAATATACTCCATTAATTTGATTAAATTATAACAAATCGCGTATACGAAAACTTACAATTTAACCGAACATCTTGTTTTTCTAGATATTAAACAGGTATATTTATATTAAAATAACCAACTATTTCAACCACTATTTCATTAAATGCCCCCCAGTGGCACAGCGGTATGTCCGCGGACTTACAACGCTAGAAACCGGGTTTCGATACCTGTGGTGGGCAGAGCACAGATAGCCCATTGTGTAGCTTTGTGCTTAACTTCAAACAACCAAACAAAATTTCATTAACTTAAAACGCACACGATGGTAAATAAGACAATCTCTTAGAAAAGAACCGTTTTTATTGAACTTATATTCTATACAGCATGTGAACGCTTCGAGTAACTCACTTCCATTTCCATTTCACTCTCTTGAATTATGATTGGCTTAGTTTCTTATAATTCTGCTGGCTAAATCTTTTTAGTTCTTAATAACATAACTCATAATAGATATTCGCTTTAAAATTCTAAACAAAAAATAATCGAAAATTACATAACACTCTTTAAAAACCTTCTGAGTCTCGTGCTAAACTTAAAATGGCATCCTTTGATCTAGAATTTGGCACATAATTACTACTACTACTAATAAAATATATTTCTATTATAAAACATCACAGTATCTCTTAAAAATAACAATGAGATGCTACGGTAAAAACATGTGAAAAATCATGGCATGTTTCTGTAATGTAAGAATAAGCCTGACGAGCAGTAATTTTCTTCCTTAGTGTCAGTTGCTGTTAAGACTTTAGACAACAGAAGAAATTTCAGTAGGCATAGTTTTCAAACAAAAAAAAAGCAATATACCACCAATTTCAAACTGTAATATTACAAAGTTTGCACGAAATCAGTTCATGCACAAACTCTATCTTACGGACTCGAAGGTTAGAGGAGAAAACGCCATGCACTTAATTTTTTTATAATAATTGACGACTTTATTCCAAGTTTTAACTAAAGTCACTAGATGGCGGAAGAAAATAGGAATAAGAAATATCTTTTAGGTTTGATTTTGGTTTTCGTACAAAGCTAATCGTAGGTTAACTGCGCTAGCCGTCCTTAATTTAGCAGTGAAAAACTAAAGGAAAGGCAATTAGTCAACACCATCCACCGTCAACTCTTGGGCTACTCTTATACCAACGCATAGTGGAGTTGACACTTACGTTATAACGACCCTACGCTGAAAGGGCGAGCATGTTTGGTGACAGGGAAACATTTCAGAGAAATTGACATTTACTTTTAGGTCAATTAATATTTTTTACCTTTTCAGAAAAGAAAAACAAAAACAAGTCTTGGTATAAATGAGGTAAATTTACAATTAGTATTAATTTTGTTCAATTAATAAATATATCTATATTCACATATATTTTAAAATATAGTGTTGTTACTTATAATTATTTGGCGGAGAAACTTTACAGTAGCTACTGTGTGCGTATCAGAGGTAGAGCATCAAATCATGATCTGAGAATGGTAGAGCATTAAATCATGATCTGATAATCGGTTGTCCTCGTTTAATTCAAACATTGTTTAGGTTGATTTATCATCGGAGAAGTTATAGGATTAAGGATACAGTTGTAAGTTTATAATATTGATATTCGTTTTGTTTTTTATGGTGCAGCCTATATCTCTGCTACAGGATCTGTTATTTATTTATTTTAATCATATTTCAATGATTAAAACCGTACATGCGCCGGTAAGAAGAAAATAATTAAAGCCTTACCTGAGAATTCCCTGACTGCTGTGATGTATATTCTGATTCGTTGTCGTATTAAGAAATATTGATAACGCTGCTAATAAATCGAAACCTGTATCGGCCAGTAACGAGATACCGTGACGTCACAATGAAAGAAAACACCTGAAACAAAGTGTCTGCACGCCATCTCCCGACAATGACTCATTATTGGTGAAATTTCCCGCTATGAGTACTAGTAAAATAGATTTTGTAGTATGTTAAGGAGCATAAGAAATAAAGAATATTTTCTAACACCGATAAAAACATTAGCTTGAGATATTCTTTCCACCACAAGAAGAAATTAATGAAGTTAATTCTACGAACTACAACGCGATGAACTTTATTTCCGATTGTATTGAATCAACTAAGACAACACCAATTTACTTTTGGGCCTCTTTAACTTTAGTGTGGAAAACAGTGGCACTAAATACACATATATATTGAAGGCGTAATTGTAATTGGACTATATTTCAAAACATATTTGATTATTAAGAAAATCTAAAGCGCCTTTTACTGTCACCGATTAATATTAAACATCATATCAGATGAAAAACAAAAGTATTTTCGTCACTGTTTGGTTACCCTGTCTTTGGAAGTAATCGATAGATTTATGAATTATGTATCATGTTTCATACATAATAATAATGTTAGCTGGTTCTAAACAAGAAACAAGTATAGTTACAATTAAAAATAGACAAAATGATGAATAATGATAACAATAGCAATTTCTAACCACTGTAATATATCCAAAAGTATATCTTAAATAGGCAAATGAAAAACTTCAAGTGAGAGAGCTGAACTACAGAAGCTCGAAGCTCGCCACAGGATCCCATCCTCATATCAATAAATCATGCTAATTATAACCATTTTGATCCGCGATATACATAATTTGTTTAAGCTTTATCATAACATTTGAAACAAACAATAAAATTTGAAATATCATTCAATATTTTAGCGTGGCGTTTTTGTTGCTATAATGATGAGAAATATCCAACTTCATTAAACTCTTTCGTGTCTTGGCACCAGGAAATAGTCAGTTGGGAGTCTTTGTTTGTTTGTTTGGAATGTTTGTGCAAAACTACACAAAGCGCTAACCGTCGCTAATGTTGATTTGATAGAATAAATGAAAGGCAGCTGGTCAACAGCATTCACCACCACTCTTTGAGCTTCCCTGATTGAATAATGTGATTTGATTTGAGCCTCAGTCACTCTTATAACACACATACGACCCCAAAGTGAAGAGGAACGCGAATCATAGACTCTTGGACTTGCGGTAGTTTCGTGCATGTTAACCATTAGGAGACAAATGTACTGAATGCCGAAATATAGTAAACAAAATTAGAAAATTATAATAAGGATTTTTATAGTAGCACGTTTGCTGAAATATACCACTAACAACAAAACAAGAAACTAGAATCTCACCGTATAGTATTTTATTGATACAAATATGTATATTATACGAGACATAACTATTATCGTTCTTATATGTCTAAACGTTATGTGCGATTTTATATATATATATGAATTACGGTGTCAGAGAAATCAGTGGAATTTGTATCCAAACAAATCCAAATTAATAATTAACGTGAAAATTAAGATACAGTTAACCTACTTAATTTTTTAAATAAAATAATTCTTTGTTTATGAAATAATACGATAAAAACTGACACATATATTTTCGGAAAATAATTCGTATAATTCCATCAATTTGATATAAATTATATTATTACTGGAGCCCATTGATCTTCAAAGATTGTCCCTACACCGAAGAAGACAATAAACTAGGCCGTGGTTTAATTAAAGGGTGAGATTATGAGTTAAAAACGAAGAATTGTGAATTGAACCTGAATTACTTTTCTGCAATATATGCTGTATCTGCTCAGTTATGGCAAATTAAAATAACAAGAACGAAACGGTACAAATCGACCAAAACGTAAAAATGTTACCTAAAAAAGGAAAAAAAAGCAATATATAATAGTAATTTGATGTATATA
>NW_013665610.1:46711-54727 GCF_000517525.1 Limulus polyphemus
GTAATTTAGTATGTATATATATATATATATATATATACAAGTAAATGCAGGATACAGAAAACGTTTCGACTACTATCAGAATATGACTACTCGCCTTCAAATATTTATCCCAAACTATACACTCAAGAACGTTTAAGCCTTATGGATATCGTTCAATCTCAATATGGATGTTTTCTCTGACTTCTGTTCCTCCTTTAACTTGTCCATTGGTTTATAAGTTAGTACTTACAGAGTTCTAGAGGATAAAATAGAGAGAGAAGCAAGAAGTTCTCAGAAGGTTCAACCAGAGATCTCATAAGACATTATTACAACCAGAGTTAAAACTTACACAGAAGGGTGTTTACAATTGAAAACTTGGAAGAAGTAAAGATACACGCAAGAGGTTTGTTTGTTTGTTTATGTTTGATGTTATGTACAAAGCTATACAATGTTCTGGACACAGCGGGTATTAAACCATATTCTTAGCGTTATAAACCCACAGACTTACAGCTGAGTCACTGGGAGGCTTATATATGATAGAGTAAAGAAATATGAATTGTCTCCATCCGTAGCTATTAAATTACACACAACTTACTCAATCAAGTCATTTTGTTACGTAGATATCCATATGAGCTAGAGTTCAATGAAATCAAAAGCTTTCATTATTAAATTCTCACTGGTTTACAAATGAGAGTTTATTACAGCAGTAGCAAAAAAAGTGAGAAATGATAGAAAGCTAACGAGGAATAATTGACACTCTAATTTACCTTCTCTCTATATATATATCTTACAAATATTAATTTTATATAAACATATATATAATGGTATTTATTCAACATATATTATTGAATTCGGCATTTATAACACAATGTTTGTCTATTATATTGATGCACTGGGCCTGAAATTAGTACGACTTTGTAACTAAGCTTTCAAAAATCTGTAGTCTTTTCGACCGAAAAGAACAGACATTATAAATTAACTAACGTAAAAAAATATCCTTTTATCTGACATGCTAAAAGAAACGCTTATTCGCATATATACATATTGTGGGAAGTGTTATAGTAATCTTTCATACACGTTTTCTTATGAATCACGTATACAATCATATCAACGTACTTAACTACAACATACTAGAAAGATAGCATAGGTTATAAATTTATCACTTCTATGACAAACAAAATCCAAAAACGTTCAATTTAAACCAGAACATTATAAATACGAAGAATGATTCTTGGCTTATCGAGAGCACCAAAAATTATTCCAAATAATTCATCTCTATAACATTAATTATTCATTGATAAATTGTCCTCTGACAACTCAGTGGTAAGCTTGAAGGTTTATAATGATAGAATGCGACGTTCGATCCCTGTAGTTGGCACAGCACAGAGAACCTATAGTTCAGCATTGCGCTTAAAGAAACACACTTTATTCAAAAATAGACTAAATTGAATTTAAGTATATCGTCCCATAAAATGATAACTGTAAGAAAAATGTGTCGGAAAACATTTATATTTAGCTCAAAACTTCCAATGTTTACATCTTTGACTCTAATATTCAAAAATATATTTCCAATTGCATTTCGAGCCAGACATTGAGTATACTTTCGCCTTTTTGTTTAATTTCAAAGAAAAAATTGAGACTCTTTCTTGTAATCCTTTTTTGAGATGTTTCCAAAAACCTATATTTAGGTTCAAGTAACAGATGAAATAATGAAATCGCATGATAAATATAGATCGAATTAGTCCGAGGGTGAAAAAAATTCTGACATTTTCGTTTGTTTTTAATTATGCACAAAGCTGCACAAGAGCTATCTGCGTTTCTAGCGTTGTAAGTCCGCAGACATACCACTGTGCCACTGGGGGGCCTGACATTTTCCCCCTTTTTTCTTTTACGTACTACTTCCATAAGAAAGAACGAATATAAATGTCAAAACTTTGTATATGGCATACATCAATTTACCCTTTGTTATCAGTTGATTAAGGGAGTAAATAGAATAACAAGAAGTACAGATGTATCACAACAAAAGTCAAAGGAATGACGTTTATGAAATAAATTCTTCGGCGATCGCTTTTAGGATTATCGTTTCAATAAACATATATAACATCTCTTCATATATTCTAATGGCTCTGCTTTTATTCAGCAGTACCACACGAAGCATGGAAACGTTTTTTTACAAACATTTCTTTCTTCATTTCTTTTAGAATTTTTACGCAAGTTTACACAAAAAACTATTTACGTGTAGCCATCCCTAATTTTGAACCGATAGACACCTAGCCAGCAAAACCTACCGAAAAAAAATTGAACTACTTTTGTCTGACCAAATATTAGGATTTAACCGCCACTCTTAAAGTGTAACTGCAGCCTCAAAAGGCGGTGCGCATTTTTGCGGTAATGGATCGAGAATCTTGAATCTTCGTATTCTCAGTCCGACCACGCTAACCACTGTGCCACGTCCAACCCGTTTTAGTCATATGTGTAATATTTTGTCCATCTCATTTTAAGATCAATAAAGGACATTTCTGACTTGTAAACATGAGTTATTACAATATTAAACAGGCCTAGCATGGCCAAGTGGTTAGAGCGCTCGACTCTTAATATCGGGGCGTTATAATGTCACAACTAATTTTGATGACGAGAAACCCACTTTCAGACTAATAATGCTTGGAAACGGCTTGAATGGGTAATGAAGAAAAACTTTAATATAAGTTTAACATAACAGCAAAACTTGGACAAAACTAGCCATTAAACACAACAATTCCTCTCAACGTCAAATTCTCTCAAAAACCCAGCCCTCAATTAAAATCGTTACTAAGTTTCTGGAATCATTTTGTTTTTGATCGTCGTTGAAGATAATTGTTTACTTGTCCCTTATATAAATCCGAACATTCTCGCCCTTTCAGCCGTGGGGGCGTTATAATGTGACGGTCAATCCCACTATTCGTTGGTAAAAGAGTAGCCCAAGAGTTGGCGGTGGGTGGTGATGACTAGCTGCCTTCCCTCTAGTCTTACACTGCTAAATTAGGGACGGATAGCGCAGATAGCCCTCGTGTAGCTTTGCGCGAAATTCAAAAACAAAACAAAACAAACCCTTATATAATGTCTTCACTTCGCATATTGTGTACACGTGCTGTGTATGGTACTTGCTATTATTATACACACACATATATATATGTGAAATGATATTTTTGGACTACAATGCTTCCTATTATTGTAAGACACTTTGTACACAAACATGCAAATGTTACGCGTGCATAGCTTTATATAATCTAAAAAAAACATGTTTATATCTTGGTGTAATAATATCAACAGTAAATATTACTGGGAAATTCCATTCCTCTCCCTTTAAACGTTTAGAGTGTCTGACGCTCCTGATAAGTTTTATACGTCATTTTTATATCTTGAGAATTAAGGATGTGTGTAAAAGAGGTCATTAATTAATATCTGGTCGAAATAAGATGTCGAAGATATTTTACGGTTAATTCTAGTAGCTCTTAACTGAATTTTGTATCTGTACTGTAATATCTTAGGATTTATATATATATTTTTTAAATATGAGAACTTCGGTACATCTGTTTTTGTACGTATAGAATTTCTACAATACTTCAGGATTCTGAACATAATATTAAGATGGTAAGTTAAGAAATGTTTAGCAATCATAGCAATCAATTTTATGTAACTTCTTTCTTTAAATGACAACAACTTACACATTTTTATCTTAACACTTAGACTTTCATCTATATCTTGTAGATATATCTGCTATTTATTTTAATACATATTGTTAGAATTAGAATTTTCCAACTGAGCGACAATTTATGCATATGGGGTTAACTGTCAGGTAAAAAAAAAAAACCCTACAGGATTCATCATGTTTTTGACATAAACATATATTTAATTTTCAGTTATAATAATTAGTATTTTAATATTAGTTTTCCTACAGGATTCAGGTGTAGTTGTCCCTAATTTTGAATTACTGACTAGAAAGAAGGAAGTCCGCCACCAGTACCTGCCAAAATAAGGGCTTTGTTAGATTATTTGATCTGAATAATGAGGTTAACTTTCACTTTTATAATACGCCCACAGCCGAAAATGCAAAGCATGTTAAGCGGCATTTTGTTTCAGACCATAGACTCCACGTTCAGCAGCCCATCATGATAATCACAATGTAATGCCTGTCCCATTTTTGTTAGAACATTTTTTTTTGTCTCTCTGATTTTGGTTCGCACTGAAATCATCTAACCAATAGCCCTTTTATGATAACTTTTTCTCGTATAGATTTCGCAAACATTTCTGGAGTTTTAAAAAAGTAAAAGAAATGTCTGTCATTATATGAATGCCATTTTACTGACCTGATCAAAATATGAAGACCTCATTATTCAATATCGAGCGCCCCCCAGTGGCACAGCGGTATGTCTGCGGACTTACAACGCTAGAAACCGGGTTTCGATACCCGTGGTGGGCAGAGCACAGATAGCCCTTGTGTAGCTTTGTGCATAATTAAAAAAACAAACAAACAAACAATATCGAGTAGTATAATGAAGATCTTTTTATTATTTCTCATTACATTTTTTTTTTTGGCTGGCATCACATGTTTCGGGCTGGAACTTATCATTACATGCTACTTGACTGAATTAAACTTCAATTCACTGGAAGATGTTGTGTAGTGCAGTAACAACGATAACTGGTGTAACGAGACACCTTGCATTTACTTTGCAACAACATGAATTTTCAGTTTAAAGAAGCTCATACATCTACCAAGAGGCTTAACTATAGTTAATATCAGCTGAGCTGTCCGAAATGTATTTGAACACGTTGATACACTGGCAATACCTAATGAAATAATTTATTCTAAAATAACCTGAACAATAAAATAATCTCTTAAACTTAATAACTACCGAAATTGTTGAATTTTTGTTATATTAAGCAGTATTGCGTACAATTAAAAAATACGATAATAATGAGTATAAGTCTTAATGATAAAGCCACAGGGAATTTTTTTATATCGCCCGTTTTCTTAGGTTAAAATCCATTTCATGACCAAATGGACCATTTTAATGTATTTTTTTTTCTTTAGTTCTATACTTTAACGTTTTCGTGTTTTATCAATTTCCTCTGGGTATTCTTTACACAGTCTACCATGGTTGAGACAGCTTGAAGACCACAGTGTCCAACTCAGTGCATGGCACTGTCTTAGCTGGCTTCTCTTACGTTATCAGAACTCTTTCGTCGCTCTCAATTACCCTTATTTTGCTGACATCAATTGAGTTCGATGGTAGCAAACCCTAGAGTTATGACGTCACAGTGAGTAACGATCTCGCGTGCTCAAATGTCTACCTGTCATGAAATGAGTATGTGATAATACGATTATCGAGAAAAGACAGAGGGGAAGAATATTCAGAAACAAAAGAGTTTCAAATACAAGGCAGTAGAAGCGTTTTCTACAAGCATATAATATTCTTGTTCTGTGTTACTTATGTTGGACAGGAACTTGCAATCATCAAAATGATTTTGAATTTGATAAATTACCTGCTAGTGTGTTTTACATTTGATAAATTACCTGCTAGTGTGTTTTACATTTGATAAGTTACCTGCTAGTGTGTTTTACATTTGTTAAATTACCTGCTAGTGTGTTTTACATTTGATAAATTACCTGCTAGTGTGTTTTACATTTGATAAATTACCTGCTAGTGTGTTTTACATTTGATAAATTACCTGCTAGTGTGTTTTACATTTGATAAATTACCTGCTAGTGTGTTTTACATTTGATAAATTACCTGCTAGTGTGTTTTACATTTGTTAAATTACCTGCTAGTGTGTTTTACATTTGATAAATTACCTGCTAGTGTGTTTTACATTTGATAAATTACCTGCTAGTGTGTTTTACATTTGTTCAATTACCTGCTAGTGTGTTTTACATTTGATAAATTACCTGCTAGTGTGTTTTACATTTGTTAAAATAGCAAAGTAGCCGAAAAACACACACATCATGGATTCAAAAAGTGATCATTATTACATGGATCGTTATATCATATTTATCCTTTCTTTAAATAAAACCACGAGTCATGTCTTTGTATGACGTGCTCACGTCACATATTTCTACCGAAATCAGTTTGGAAAGCACGAAGTAAATAATATTAACGGCTATCTTCATTGACAATGAACGAGCCTCTTTTATGGCTGTGAATGAGGAACTCGGCAATAATACAGTTTAAAAAGAGAAGGTCCGGAGAAAAGAAAAATATTGTTATTTTAATATTTGTTTCATTCGAATTTACAAACATATTACTCAGTAAACTTGAACTCATTTTATCACACTGATTACCACGCTATTCACTCTCCTTCTCACTTGACCCAGCATGGCCAAGTGGTTATGGCGCTAGACTCGCAATCTATGGGTCGCGAGTTCGAATCCCCGTCCCACCAAACATGCTCGCCCTTTCAGCCGTGGGGGCGTTATAATGTGACGGTTAAGTCCACTATTCGTTGGCAAAAGAGTAACCCAAGTGTTGGCAGTGGATGGTGATGACTAGCTGTCTTCCCTCTAGTCAATCACTGCTAAATTAGGGACGGCTAGCGCATATAGCCCTCATGTAGCTTTGCGCGAAATTCAAAACAAACAAAACGAAAGAAAAAAAAATTCAAAATGGGCAAATCCGATCTTTTTATATGTCAATGTGTTGCGTTGGGCGCATGAAATTTATATTTGTACCGATGGTCATCTTGAGTGCTGTAAATATGACCGCACGGGAGCCCAAAATATACATTTCTGGGTTGTTTGATCTTTGACCCCATAAAGTTCTTAAAAAAGACTAAATCATAAAAATGAAGAAGGTATCTGGGTGTATTGGACAGAGGTATAACTAACTACTAAGTTTCAAGTCAATCCGCCGAGAATTAAAGGAATGACGGTCGATTTAAAAGTGCTTGGGTGAAGAAAAAATTAAAGAAAGAAAAGGAAGAAAAAACAGAAAAACACAATTTTTCTCTGCGGGGACATAAAAATAACTTGACAGTAAAAAACAGTATTTCTCTAAATTAACGATGAAATACTGTACTTAAACCTTTATTTTTATACACAGTTGCATTTTCTTTACTAAGGGTTAACGCTCTGACCCTGATTCTGCAGCTGACCTGGTCAGAATTTATATATATATAAATTATCCCCTTTTAAAATAACAGCTGTTTATGTGTTTTTAAAAGTGGCTCATGAACAAGTTTGCAAATTTTCAGTTGTTATATCCATACGCCACGACTATAGGAAAAACAACCAGCTTTATTTTCTAAGAAGTATATTTGTCTGCCACGTGTTTGTTGTTAATTTTGACGCATAAAACAAACTGTTTTGCTACTTTCCAAAACCGGGGTTGGAGACCACTGGACTAAAGAAAGTGATGCAATCGTGGTAGTTTTAGGATTAACCCCTTCTACGCTGACCAATGTATGTGATTGGCCCTAGGATTGGTGAAATGATTAACACTTTAATATTGGCAGGTTTAACATTTAAAATGTGACAAACTTAACGTCTAATGATGACAAGCTGAACACTTTAATGATTGCATGATTAGCAATCTAATAATGGCTGGTTTAACAGTTTAGCAATTTAATATTTACAGGATTAACACTTTAATATTGATTTAATATTGATAATACTAATATTCATGATAAGAGGCTTAGCAGGCTAATGATGACACGATTAGCAGTCTAATCATGACTGATTTATCAGACTAATAACAATGGCTTAATGGTCTATTAAGAACTGCAGCACTCATATTACGTCAAAACATTAGTAATAATTCTTTATTTTCTAATTGTTATAGTAGGTGCGGTGGTACATAAGTGGTACATCACTTTTTGCGGATGGAGTCCAGATTTTGGGGTCGGAAGTGGATTTTGTCAAGACTGAGCCATTGTTTTCGGCGTTTAATATTTGCATGGAGAATCCATTTTTCATGACCGGTGACAATTCTGTGTTCACACGTTGGAAACGATGATCATCGGAGAGTTCATGAGGCACCCAAACACCTTCTTTATGTAGTTTTC
>NW_013665610.1:55135-56950 GCF_000517525.1 Limulus polyphemus
AAACATACAATTTCAGGGCCATTTCACGAGTGTGTTGCTTTGGGTTAGACTCAACAAGCGTCTTCAGAGCATCAATATCATTTCCAACATGATGGCCCCTGCCATCACAGTTTTTAAGGCTAAAGTATCCAGAACTAAATATGCTGAACTCTCGTTGACACTTACGAACGTTCAAAATATTTCCATAAACTTCTTTGTGGCTACAGAAGCGTTGTTACCATTCTTGTATTCAAACAGCATTACATGCCGAATGTGTGTCTCGTCGTGTGCCATCACTATAAGGGATTAGAGTATACTAAACTTTACACATTATATAGGCTACACTAACGTGACATTTAGGCGGTTCGTTTAACTATTATACGTGATGTATGTTGTTTTTTTTGGGGGGGGGGAGGTTAATGAAAGTGTTCCAAAACGCAACATTAATTTCCTGACGACCTAATAGTTTAGACACAATACACTTCGACATTTTCTCGTTAAGTCATTGCTTACTAATTATCATTAAGTTACTGAATTACATTGCTTAATGTATTGTTTTGATTATTGTCACTATGATTTGACTACAACTATTATCGTGTTAGCTTGCCAGTTTCATTATATTCGACTGAAAAAACACGATAATATTAACGCAGAAGCAAACTGTTTACAGATAGTTCCATAGAGTAGCGCCAGAGGGCAGATAATTCCAATTTATATTACTAGAAGGTGAAAGGTTCTAAATTTTAGGCGGCGATGAGATCACCTTTAATGCGAGGCCTAATGTTTTGCTATATGGTTCTCTCACGAACCAAAGGGTGTTATTGATCATGAATGTCAAGCTGTGTCATGTTAAAGAAAATTACTACTGCAGTTCTAAACACGATATTAGTTTCTGCAGTATCGTTAGGGCCAACTTTATAGTTTCACTTCAATAACAATAATATACAAAGTGTTTTTGAAAAAGTTAAATTAATAGTCTGTGTTTTCCAGTTTGAATATTTGTATTTGCATGAGCAAAATTATTATTCTGTTATGTCGTGTTTTATTACAGTTTGACTAAATATACAGCGTATCTTCATAATTAACTCATGGTGTTATATATATATATATTAATTTAATTTACAATCTATGTAGACCTGAAAAGGATTGTTCTTTTGTGTTAACCTTAAGCATTCAAACTCTAGAAGTTTAGCCTATGTATAATATTCATATCCGTACACTACTTGTAATTATTTATTAAACTGTATAGAAGATCATTTTGTTCCAACTAAATATAGTAACACTAATATTATGCTTTGCTAAATGGCTTTTTTAAAGATCATTCGAGCGTCATCTTGTGCGATATGACACAATTGAAATTCCTTAACATATGACAGGAACTCTGGACAAATTTCTTCAAGTTTTTTGTAACATGTATCCGTACTTCAAGGTTTACATATATACTAATTTAATTACAATATAGTCCTGAAGATAACACATTTTCCGTATTAACGTAAAATGTTCAAACTCATTATTATTCATAAACATACACTTATTCAACTTTCAATCAATGTATTACTGAAACAAACTGTTTCATGTCGCTTTATATGCTAAATGTGTAAGCTCTTCTTAAGTATTATATGTATTATACTGTTTAACTGCACGTACTACAGTTTGACTTTATAGTTTGCATAAATGCATTAGTTTATCTTACATAATCCTGAAAAGGACTCCTTTTTGTGCTAACCTAAAGCATTCAAACTCTAGATATTTTCGTGTCCAAACGAAAAAAAAAATGTAGTAATACACTATTCAACTCATCATCTATATATATAAAAGAGGAAGTTTGTTTATTTG
>NW_013665610.1:57084-60561 GCF_000517525.1 Limulus polyphemus
CTACAAATTTTAAAATAACTTCATAATAACCATTTTTTACAAGTAATTTAATTGGGATATTTATTTTGTATTTGGGGGAGTATTTAATGACGAAATTGACAATTAATGATTATTGTGCCATTTTTTGTAATAAATTTTTGTAATAAACATACAAACATAAGCACGTTTTGCATATAGAAAGCGTTATGGCGGGAGACACTCATATCACCTTGCTGTCAATTCAGTATTTCCAAAAACAGTTTTCTATAAATAGTGCTAAGTGGTTTTATAAGTGATTTAGTAACTTTGTGAGTTGCAAATTACTGTTTAGTGATACAGGTGATTATGCCACCCAACAAACGCTCTTTCTATGGAAAGTCTTCTGCCGCTAAAGGAATGCAAGCACAAAAAGCAGTTGAAACAGAAGAAGAACGCAATCAAAGGCAGGCTACTCAAAGACAACAAGAAACTGTTGAACAGCACAAAGCCAGAGTTTAGTCAGAATCATCAAGGCAAGCTGGATATAGACAACAAGAAACTTCTGAATAACGTCAAACCAGACTTCAAGCACAAAAATTAAGACAAATAACTTACAGAGAACAAGAAACAGAGGAGCAACATGGTGTATGACTTCAGGCTCAAAGAACAAGACAAGCTCAAACACGATTTAATTTCAAATAAAGCTTTGTTTGATTAAATTATTTTTTATTTCTCGCATCACAGCTTTTGTCTACTCACTGAATAATTTGCTTAAAAAAATACTGATTTATACATTTCAAATCTAAATTTTCACTTTGCAACGCCGGGTAACTCAGCTAGTAGACTACATAGTCATGTTTCATTCTTACGTCTGATTTTCACCCTCTAGTTATTAAACTCTGTAAGAAATCATTTTGCTCCAACTAAATATAGTAACACTAAATTATGATTTGTCAAACGATTTTCAAAATGAATGACTTACCATAGATGAAATTCATTGACACATGTAAAATTTTTAAAATTTTTATTTTATATAATAAGTGATATACAAATAGAAACACTTACCATTTTATGTTTTGTCACAACTTTAAAGGTTCTACATATATCATTTCGATTTATGTATACAAGTATAATGCACAATCTCTACTAAACTATCCGTATGCTTAATCTAGCTTCCAATGATTCCAGTTATGTCACACATATCACAGTGGGCAGCTCACTGTTCATTCCGGCCCGGCATGGCCAGGTGGTTAAGGCACTCGACTCGCAATCTGAGGGTCGCGGGTTCGAATCCCTGTCACACCAAACATGCTCGCCCTTTCAGCCGTGGGGGCATTATAATGTGACAGCCTTAACTCAGATTTATCTGACTCTTAACCATTAGTCATATTCTGGAACTGACAGCAAGCTCTGAAAGTTACATGCGCTTTTTTTTGTAACGTTCGAAGCCGTGCACTTGTTTGATAATGTAAAACAACCAATTCATTTTGTAACTGATTCGTGATATTTTGAAGAGTTAACTTTGTTCTTAGATAATGTTATATAAAAGAGATACGTTACTTATTCTAATATAATAATCAGGTATGAAATATATATATAAAAATATCTTTATAAACAATTCCATATATATTCGCCTCCCGGTGGCTCAGCGGTAAGTCCGTGGATTTATATCTTTAAAAATCGGGTTTCGATACCCACATTGAGCGGAGCACAGGTAGGCTAAATGTGTAGCTTTGTGCTTTGCAACAAACAAATATATATATATATATATTTTACCTGATTTATACAGACGTTTAACTTGCGCGTGAATATTGAAATTAGAAGACAAACATAATTATGAGTTATCATTACAAATGTTGCTAAATATTAGGTGCTGTGTGTAACTATAAAACATAAGCTTGAAGTGTAAGGCCATCTTTCTGAGCGTTAAATGGTACACAAAATCCATTAGGTCAGCTAATTAGGCTGAACTTATTCTTAATGTCTAGTTAACATAAAACCTTTTTTTTTGTAAAGCATATTTTATATTCATATAGTACATTAAATGCGATATAGAAATACAAGAATTATGCACCATATCGATACTTATCGTTTATATACTAAAGTTTAAAATCGTATGATCTTACTAACATGCTGAAGCGAAATCATCTGAAATTATTACAATGCAAGAAAGGCGGTAGAGTAAAAAAACACGTGACGTCACAAATCGTGGAATGAACAGTGTTTCTTTGTTTGTTTGTTTGTTTTGAATTTCGCGCAAAGCTACACGAGGGCTATCTGCGCTAGCCGTCCCTAATTTAGCAGTGTAAGACTAGAGGGAAGGCAGCTAGTCATCTCCACCCACCGCCAACTCTTGGGCTACTCTTTTACCAACGAATAGTGGGATTGAATAACCTTTTTTTGGTAAACTTGAGAGACGGGAATATGAAAACATACACAGATAAAACAGACGGCCAGTTTTATAACTAACTAAACGTAATTTTTAAGTGTTTGACACATAGATCAATGACAATGATAAATGGTAAATCTACCATATTTTATAACTCAGAGCTAAAAACAACAGCTGTACTACACAGTCAAATGATCATCACATCAGTTACCTATGGGATTTACAATTTCATATTATAGTACGACTTAATATATCTTTAGATATCAGTGTGTTTTTTAGGTTAAACGTTGTTTTAAACATGCCACTGTGGAGCATAAGCTGTTTGTTTGATATTTGAGCAAAGTCACATTGGGCTATTTGCTGTGTCCACTGCGTGGAGTCGAACCCCGGATTCTAGTGTGATAATTCCGTAAAATTGCCGCTGTCTCCTTGGACAAAGAGCGACAACTTGAAGTTCTCGATTATCAAACTACTGTTATCTGGGAACACGAGTTTAACACAGTGATAAAAACAAATGTTGATTTACAGTATTTCCTCAGGTCATGATGCACTTCCTTGTCTTTTGACTTCCATGATCCTTTCTATGGAGCCAGAGTCAGCGCCACAAGGCTCTTGCACGACGTAAAGAACGTAGAATGTGTTAAATACGCCCACTTCACATCACTATCCTTGGACCAGTAAGTATTGTGAGTACTCTGTTGGGTATATAATTGTAATTACTACACATATTTACAATTCCAGCTATTATTTCCGATTTGTCAAATGTAATTTATTACTCCCAAGGAAAATAACATTCAGTTTTACCTTTAAAAAGTTACAAAATTAACCTTTCCTCTATGTAAACCTTTAGTAGAGGAGAGATCATCACCACCATGTCAGCACTTGGATCAAGAACGAAGTATATTGGAACATTGGTGACAGAAGAAGTGAAGAAAGCTCTTAAGTGTGGATACTACATAATCAGTTTCACGAAATGTATAAATATGCTTGCAAATTTTCTAATCTTTTCAGGAAATATATATATATATATATATTTCTTAACATTCTGCAGGAAAGTACCGAATGAACTGCACACTGCAACGTCCCAGGTTCACAACAAGTCTACGTTCAGAACTATGTTGAACAAAAAA
>NW_013665610.1:61556-76109 GCF_000517525.1 Limulus polyphemus
GCTGACCTACGTCCTGAAGATATTTATACTAACCATGGAAGAAGATTTGTTTCCTAAATATGTCTAAAGTCATTTTAGTACCGTTTCGTTATATCTGAATACAAAAAGTCAACTGACATATGTATCATCTGTAAAAAAAAAAGTATTAAACATTTAATATCTGATTCTTCTAAGGCAGTGCCTTCCAAAGTGAGTAACGCGACACCTTGGTGTGCCGCGTCGTGCCCTGAAGGTGTCGCCATGCTTTCAGAAATTGCACAAAATGTTTTGTTAACTTTTTATTTTTATTTATGGCTCTTATAAAATTCAGTAATATAAAGTATTTTTAAATTTGCTCGCCGATGTGGCATGCAAAAAAATGATCTAATGTTTCTTACTTATTTTTGAACACGCGACACGAAAAAGGTTCGACAACACAGCCTTGTGTAATGGCAGGTAAATTGGGGAGCCCTCACTAAGCAGTTTATATATTAGTTTTTACTCGTCTCTGCGGTGTCAAATTATTTTTGGTAAGTGTATAATGTGTCGCTGTTCTAAGGTTAATTCAAATGTTGCCGTTGTCAATGACGAAGTCAACTGCTCTTCACTGAAAGCACAGACATGAATATCTTCCTCAATTAGACCAGAAGAAAATGTTTTTGGCTATCTTCACTATCGTTCACGATTGCCTGAAAATATTTTCATGCATGCATTTTAGAGGTTTTTACGAAACACATATTAGGCTTAAAGATATACTTCGTGAACATAAAGATGACAAAAAGCTTCTAAGGTTATTTCAAGCGTTTGATATTTACAGACTGTGATGAGATGCCCTTGTGAAACCGATAAGGAAAAGACAACGTTAGTACAATTCTTGTATCAAGCATTTATACTCATGCAAGCACTGGTACAATCTTTTTATTTTCTTCATTGTATAACATATTCAGATAATTAAGTTTTTCTCTTCAGAATGTTATATGATACATTAGGCAAAAATCTGAGCACACTGTCCCCACCCTCAGTGGCACAGCGGTATGTCTGCGGACTTACAATGCTAGAATCCTGGTTTCGATATCCGTGGTGGGCAGAGCACAGATAGCCCATTGTGTAGCTTTGTGCTTAATTACAAACAAACAAACTGAGCACACATCTTTTAGAAAATAAACAAATCCCATGTAACGCATTAAGAATCGTTATCTATTTGTGAACTCTCGAATGTGAAGGTTTTCATGAGTTGTGGGTATGTTTGGATGCGTTCGGGCAATCCGTTTCAGGTCAGTGTAGATTATAAGCTAAATTCGTGCATGCATATCAATACAATGCATAGGATAAATATCTAAAGCTTGAATACTTATGTTTGTATGGAAAACATGCTTCTATGAAGATTTTAAGTTAAACTAGTATATTCATCAAATACGCTATACAAATATTCAAATCTTAAAACACAAAATATTAAACTTACATATTCAAAAGCGCTTTGTTTATTATTATTATTGTCGCGATACTATCAAGTTGAACCCTAACGATAATGAATAAATTAATATTGTGTTAAGAATTTTAGTAGTATTTTGTAAAACATGACAAAACTTGACATTCATGATCAACAATGCTCTCTGTTGGTTTGTGAGCAAACCGCATAACAAGACATCGAATATGATCTAACCGTTCCCCCTAAAATTGGAATTATCCACCCCTAGTAATACAAATTGATAAAAACCCTATAACCCGAGCGAACCACTCAGAAGAAAGGTTCATCTTTCGAAAGCGATAGGGTTTTTATCATTTTATGTTAAGACTTCTTGAACTTATGTGTTTTTCTGACATCGTGATAGTAATACAAATTGAAATTCTCCAACCTAGTGGCATACTTTTGAACTATCCTCCCATAGTAACATAACTTGGAACTATTTGTCCCTAGAGGCATTTCATGAAACTTTACGTTCTTTGGTGCCACTATGTGGAGATATGAAGTCACATGACCTCCCCAGCCTCAAAAGATACCCCTGGAAGGCACTTCTTAATCTCCCCCTCCCTTTGTACCCTCAAGTACCGGCATTCTTTAGCTGGGGTTTAAAAGGGTTACGTACTCATATGAGTATAATCCTGGGCTAGGCATGGCCTAACGGTTAACATGGTCAGACTGTAAAAATGAGGACTGATGGTTCGTGACTCGTTGACACAAATTTATACTCCGTATTTTGAAGTCGTGGTTGCGCTATAAGAGTAATTGTTAAATTTCTTTATTCGATCAGTCAACAGTAGACCATGTGTTGACTAGCTGCTTGCGCATATAGTCCTTTGTGTAATTTTACGTGAAACTTCTGAAACAAAGAAACATGACAACAACCTACCATGTTGTATATTAAGTTTAATGTTAAGTTAACTTAACACCTTGAGTACTTAACTAATGTCCAAAATAAGGGAAAAAATACTCTAAATTAACTAACTAAACACAATGTAAATTTTGAACCAATCAAAGATAAGCTATTGAATTTTTGAAAAGCAAAACTCCCAAAATTCTTTGTTTGAAATAAATTTTTAATCTTATGTTTTATGATAAGCTAGAGCTCTATATAAAAATGTTTAAATTTTACAATAGCCAAAAATTTAAAGATCAATACAAAACTGTTGAAATTCCTGCATTTAAAGAAAAAAAACATTGGAGCATTTTGTGCTAAGAAAAAGTCAGGTCGATTTTCTTGAAAAAACATAAGCCTTTGTTATTAGTAGAAAGCAAAAATAAGCCATATATATTATTTACATCAAGAAAACAATTATATATATTGATAAAATGTTTTAACTAGTTATAGAAAAAAAATATATACAAAGGTGAGTTAAACCTTCTAGAAAGTTATGTTCAAACGCTAAGATAAACACATACATTCGTGGTTAGGGCGCTCGACTCGTAATCTGAGGGTTGCGGGTTCCAATCCACGTCTCACCAAACATGCTCGCCCTTTCAGCCGTGGGGGCGTTATAAGAGTAACCCAAGAGTTGGCGGCGGGTGGTGATGACTAGCTGACTTTCCTCTAGTTTTACACTGCTAAGTTAGGAACATCTAGCGCAGATAGCCCTCGTGTAGCTTTGCGCGAAATTCAAAACAAACCAAATCGATTTTATGTTAATAATAAACCCAAATCAAGCAGCCCTTAAAACGAAACACTTCATCGTTCAACATATTAGTTTTAGAACAAATTATTGGCTAAAAAATAAAAATAAATGAAGAACAAAATAATTGCGAATTTAAACAGCGATTAAATTTAGAACAGTCAACTTTAAAGTCGGTAAAGGCCATGCTAAAAATTATAAATCGGGCCATTTGTCTAGAAGGACAAAACGGAAGTAATAAATTGAATTTGGCAGCCCGCCAATTGTATTTAAAGAAGTTGTAAGTAGTTTAATAAATTAACTTAAATTCGTGTATTTAGCAAGATAAACAGCTAGCAGTGTAATGAATTAAGACACTTATATTAAAAGAGAATATCACATTTATCTTTCTCAAGTGATCTAATTTATTAAATATTATACTCCGAACACTTATAAAGTCCTTTCTATGTGAACAAATGCATATTTTTCTAACTAAACGTTTCTTCTTACTTTATGTATGTTTCTTGCTTATCAAAATTGAAGCTTCCCTTTAGCCACCAACTATATGAAAGCTACTTAATTTGTCAGATTATTTCCACATAGAAGAATTATTTTCCTTCATATAAAGTTCAACAGACAAAATAGAAGCGAGATTTAGGTGTACAAATAGAGGAGAGAAGAAAAGGATAGTAAAATATACAATGTAAAACAGATTGATAAGAGCAATAAAAATATTGTGTGAGCATCAAAAACAAATATATTGGAAAAAGTATAAAATAACATGAAGCAGGGCAAAATAACTTTGTGATAAAACAATTTTAAAGCAGAAAATGACTTGGATAAAACACACACACACACACACACATATAAATGTAAACAAAAATAAATATTTGTTTTAGAATATTTGGACAAAGCTTTAGAAAGGGTTTCTGCGCAAAGCCGTCCCTAACTTTAAAGTGACAGACTAGAAGGAAAACAGCTAGTCAGTAGCACCCACCGCCTACTTTTGGGCTACTCTTGTATGACGAAACAGTGGGATTTGACTGTCACTTCTGTTGCTTATCTACGTCTCCAGAGTGCGTAGCGCGTTTTTGCAGCAATAGGCCAATAATCATGAACTCTCGCATTTATAGTTGACGCGGACATTTCCGGTCTAGCAAGAACAGAACCAGAAAGCTAAAGCACTTGGGAAACCTATAAAATGGTGGGAAATCCTACAGTACAATAAAATAAGCAAATGTATCAGGCAAGGGTTAATCTGAAACACCGAATTAGAATATTTAATAAAAATAGAATAAAGGCTGTGGGAAGAACTAATCGTTGAAAATATAATGAGTGGGCGAGTTGCTCTTAACATATGAATTATATAGTATGAAAACAAAAAGAAGCTCTAGCCAGTTGACAAAGTAAGTGAGAAAACTACGAAAGAAAGATACAGATTGAGGCTTGGAATGTGATCACACATGTGCAAAGTAAGTGAACAAGAATAGACGAGAAGGAGCAAAACATATATTGTAGAGGAAGGCATAAACTAATGAAAATGATCTACGTGATAGAGAAGAAACAGATATTGCGGATAAAGATATTAACTAATAACCAGCATGTACACGACAGAAAAGAGCAAAAGCTTCAAATGAACTTATCATTGTTATGAAGTTAGGTGTAAGGAACATCGGTTGGGTTTTGAGTGAGGTGAGAAGGCAGCCGGCTTTTTGTCAGAATCTAAGGGATTAGAGGATTATAGAACTCTAAGTCGTCAGAAAATGATTGGAGGGAGCGGTCGTCGGACTTAGAAGATACAGGTACCCCCTGTGATTATGAAACGATGTATTTCGATACAGGAGAAACTGATGTGTTCGGCGTGGTTTTGAGACAGGAGTTTAATAAAAGAAAGAAAGATGGCCAGGAGATGTAAAAGAGAAGAAATATACAGACAGAGAAGCGAGAGAAGAAGTAACATATTGCCAGTAAGGAATAAAACCTAGTTCTAAATATTTGTTGTTAATTATAGTAATGAATAGCAATTTGTTATATAATTGATACTTGAAAGCGTCAGTACTAGGTGAAACTCCACAATTACAGAATTGAGGACAAACAAGACAATTGTACGTTTCACAAACACATCTTTTATTACGACCATGGTTTTGCCAGTAAAGGCATCATCAGGTACAGACTGAAATGTTTTGTAGCAGGGTTTTTATATATGCATACATGTTTTAACAAAGAACCATAAGTGACCTTGACATTCACCTAAAGACAAGTGGGGAGGAAAGTTTAGAAATAAATAGGTGTCTAAAAACAAATCCAGAAAAAGTTCTAAACGACCAAACCAACTTAAGCTTTTTCTCACTTGTCTCTAGGTGAATGTCAAGGTCACTTCCGGTTCCTTGTTTAAACATATATATAAACCCCGGTACAAAACATTTCAATCAGTACCTAATGATTCCTTTACTGGCGAAACCATGGTCGTAATAAAAGATGTATTTGTGAAACGTACAATTGTTTTGTTTTTCCTCAATTCAGCAATTTGTTATGTATATAAGTATGAGTAAATTCCCGATAGAAATAGGTACAAGCAAGATAAAGTTGCTAGATAAAAAGGGAAAGTGAAGTGCGAGTATAGCACCATCATAAAGAAGGGGGTTCAGAAGCGGGTTTACAACAATCAATTAATACAGAGATACAAAGAAAGACAGATAAGGTTATGAAGTAATAGAAGAAGGCGCATCTGAGGTAAAAGGAAATGGGTGGTACTTTCCAACAGAAGGAAAATGAGTGAGATGGAAATCAACAAATGGAGCAGGCAGAGTTATGAATTAGTAAAAGGAGAAAATGTAACGTACATAGAAACAGGTTGAAGTATGTGGAATATAAGGAGATAGGAGGAATCAAGAAGAGCTATAAAAATAGAATGTCATAAGTGTAGTATAGAATAAGCTTAGTGAGTGATAGAGAGTAAAGACGTAAGATGTGTTTGTTTGTGTAAAGTTAAGCACAAAGCTACACAATGGGATATCTGTGCTCTGTGCACCAGGATTATCGAAAACCAGTTGCTAGCGTTGTAAGTCCGCAGACATTCCGCTGTGCCACAGCGGGGCACGCGTAAGATGTGTGTAGAAACATGAAACTTAAATAAAGTCATCAAGGAAGAAACATTTCTAAAGTAAACACCGTGACAATAATGAGTAACACCGACGGTTCACTCACGCGCAGTTAGTACAAATAAAGAAAACCAGTACAATGAGTATTTACGTTCTGCAGCACAGTATTATGCTTATGATGTCAGACATTAAATACCCGTTCTTGAATATCTTAGGTAACTTATGAAGCTGTAATATTAAGTTAAGATTAGAGAAATATATTGCATGAAAACAATTAGGCTTTGAAGTTGGTTCTATATCAATCCAAAAAAGGAAATAACAAATCATACAAGAATAAAAATTCTTAAAACTCTTGTTGCAGGGAATTTCTATAAATATTCTGCTGCCTGTCATTGAAAACAATTTTTTTTTAAATCTGGGTTAGATTTGACTTACTAATTAAATCCACGTTGGCCACTTTTCATGTAACACAGCAACATTAAGTCAAGGGTCAGCCAACATATTATTCTCATACAGAACTAACATAATGTATTAGATTAGACATAGCAATAAAGGAAACTTCAAGCGTATAGATCTGATATGAATACACTTATACGATAATCTGGCGTATTGTTGCGCAAACAGAGTTGTATTCTTGAAATACAAAGCATTTTACAAAATGAAAAAGTTTTGTGAATGAAATGGTCCATTTTATCTTTTCCAAAGGTAAAAAACTTTGAAGTATGATACAACTGATCTAAAGCCAGGCACATTGCATGAAAACAATTAAACTTTGAAGTCGATTTATATCAATCCAAATAAGGAAATAACAAATCATCCATGAATTTAAATCCTTAAGCACTTGTTCCAGTGAATTTCTTTAATCATTCTACTGTCTGCCATTGAAAGTAAACTTTGAAATCTAGATGACTTTAAATAGAAATAGTCAAAGTAAAACATGATAACTTTTACTAAATGAAGAATGAGAGGAAATGTCTCGTTTTTTAAACTAGGCGTGGACACGAAATATAGATATTTACCACGTGAATTTTATTTGGCTTGATAGTTTTGCTACTGCTAATTTTCAATTAAGTATTATCAGAATCTGTTACATAAATGCACCATATTATATATATATGTATACATTTTGAGCGGACGAAGTCCAATAAACTCGTGGAATTACACATCTCAGCTGTCATGATGTATGGGTTTGTTACCTGATGTATGTGTACCTATACATTTTATAGTTACAGTCTACAGCTCAGAAAGAAGGGAAAGTTCAAAGTGCTAGATCTGGTATCTGGTATCTTAGTCATTTTTTTTTGCAAGGATAGATTACAATTGCACATTTATAAACAAAGAATATCGGGGAATATCGAAAAGCAGGATTTTACTGGATCCTACGAGATTTATGAAATCAGAACATTATCATCATTAATATGTGGATTTGTAACATCAGCAAACAAAGAGTATGATTACGCGAAGACTCTGGGAAATGAATGAAAACCTGGGATTGCAAACTGTGTTCAGGTGAAATGTTTGATATTCAGTCAAAAAGCATTGATACAATTTGCATATACCTAAAAGATAATTGCAGGCAGAATTAAAAGATGCTGAGCTTGAATAAGTGAAATTAAACTACAAGCAGGTTCTAAAGTAACTATATTGGTTTTCACATACATATTAGAGTTCTTTGTGATGTGTCATAAATTAAGAAAATCACAATTTCATCTTGGAGTCTTAGGGTTAAGTGAGGCTAATTTTGCATGACGACTGTCATCATGATTCTAAAAAAGTGTCTTACAGAAGTTTACTTTAATATAACAAGTTTCTGAAAAATAAATAGACGACACAAAACTGAATCGTGTGCCAAAACACTTTACCCAAATCAAATGAATCAGTACTTCTAAAAAAATAAGAAAGACAGAAAATTCTTAGAGTAAATGACACTTATATCTAACCAGAAATGTTCTACTTACTTCTTTAAGGCAGGCCTAATAATCTTAATTCTTAAACACGATTATTATAAGACATAAATATTACACATATCAGTTATGATATCTATCAGGAATTGGTGAAAAAGTAAATATTTTATTGCTTTCGGTATAAAAACACCATCTATGTTTATGAATCATAATTAAAAATATTCAATAGCTTAAGCGCTTTTGAAAGGCATAACTTTTTTTAGTTTTTTTTTTTAATTAACAGTCTTTTACGGAAACGTATTGGTTTAGGATTTTGTTTATTGATTTTTTTTTGTTAAGCACAAAGCTACGCAGTGGGTTATCTGTACTGTGTCAACCACGGGTGTCGAAATACGGATTTTACCGCTATAAGCTTTCAAACTTACCGCTGAGCCACTGGAGGCTTGACTTAGGATGTTCAGGACATAGTTCTGTCAATACTCTTGTTGTTTAATACAGATGATATAGTTTGAAATTCCTGACTATTGGGTTTTAAGTCATCCCTGCTAAAAAATCCTTTGAATTAATTTCGCCCTTGGAATAGTATATAGCGTATTGATAAGGCAGTCCTAGCGTCTTTATTCGTCCGTGTTCATCCGCAGAGAGTATTCAAAATTTGATGTTTTAAATTAAGACTAACATTATACTGAATTTCTTTTACAGCTAACAAAGCCGTGCAAAACTTTCAAATATAGGAGTCTACAGCGATTAAAACGAAATTACAAACCCTACAACGAATATCGTACCTATTAGTTAAAAAGGCAAATATTAAAAAAATATATCATGTGATTTATAATAGAATTACGGCCATCTGACACAATGTCTAGTTTCGTTTACAAAAGGTTTGTTTTGTGTTTGATTTTTTTGAATTTCGTGCAAAGCTACTCGAGGGTTACCTGCGCTAGCTGTTTGTAATTTGGAAGTGATATATTAGATGGAAGGTTGCTAATCAACATCACCCATCAATAACCTTTGGGCTACTCTTTACCAAATAATATTGGGATTGACCGTTGCATTATAATGCTCTCACGGCTGAAAAAGTGAGCATGTTTGGTAACGGGAGTCGATCCCCCAACCCGTAGATTGCGAGTCCCGAGTCCCAATCACAGACCATGCCAGTCCTATTTTGAAAATAAAGGTGAAGTAAAGACACAAATAAAGCAGAAAAGAGATACGAAAAAAATAAAAAGAGAAGAGGAATTATTAAAGGAAGGGGGATATTTCAATACTGTAAGATAAAAACAATGACAAGAATTACACAATATTTTTTTCATTCTAAATTTTATGTACTTCATGCATACTTTTCAACAGTACCTTCATCTTTCTTCGTCTGAAATCTTATTGTGCAATTTCAATACCAGTTTTTATGTTTTTACAACACTAAATACACAATGTTCTTCCCTATACAAACAACGATTTCAGAATTATTCAAACTTACTTAACTACATGGTGCTTGAGGTAAAGATAAAGCTTCCCATTTAACGTCCGCTGAAACAAATCTCCAGGAAATTAACGCTAGTTCCTTCCCGAAAATGATTTCAAACCTATACTGGTTTACTTCGTTTAACGTATTACGAAAAACAATTTGTTGAAAGTGCTAAAATGAAATGCCTTAGTCATTCTTCTAGTCTATTAATGAATTGATATACATATAAAATAATGCGGCATCGTCTTACACTTGCTCAAACTGATTATTTGATGTGTATAAATTTCTAGATATGACACTTTTATTTCTGTGCATTAGAGTTTACAGAGAAAATATTACCCCTATTGCAACTAAGTACATACACGAAAACGAAAGACGGGTTCTATTTCATTCGTTTTTTCTTCTCATGGTATCTTTAAACACCCTCTTCTTAGAACATTTACAATACATCAACAGCCACATTCTCCAAACTATAGATATTCTGGCAGAGTATGTAGCTAGCCCTTTTTTTATTCCCCATAAAGTGCTTAAATTTGTCGTGGGTTGGCAATTTTTTTTACGAGTGAATAGAAGTCGTTACATTTCGTGAGTCGAATATTATACCGTTGTACCGAATTAAAACTGAACTCTACCATTTCCTCAAGACTGGTTCTTCAGAGATCGATATAAAACCACTTCTGATGATGGAGTCAGACTCTTGTTGCTTGACCTGAAATAAATATTTTTTAGTGAAGATTGTAAAGACGATTTAGTATTTTACATGGTTGAGTTTCTGGATTACTTTATATGTTATTAATGTTTTATAAATTATTAATGTCCTTCCTTTCGTAATATGTAAATATATAATTTACAAAATTATAATTCTCTCAAGTGATTCATTCCTGATTTAAGTGGAAAGTTGTCATATAATTTATTGGCTGTCAATAAAATGACAAGAATTATCATTTCATACGTCTTATAATTTTAGTGGTCATGAGCGAAATGAATACAAGTTATAAGTCAGGTAATTTTATTTACTGATTGTATAAGTAGGAAAGTTGTAGAACTGAGCGTGGCTTAGTAGTTAGCGTACCGAGACTGCGAATTCATTGGTTCAGGGTTCGGGACCCGTCACTGCAAAAACGCGCCTCGCACTTTGGATCAATGGGTGGGCTACAAAAGAGACGGTCAAATTACACTATCGACCAGAAAGAGTTCTCGATGGGTGCTGCTGAGTAGCTGCCTTCTCTGTAATCTATTTCAAAACAAGGGATGTCTGTGGTGAATAACCTTTGGTGTAGCTTTACATGAAAATTCTGAAACAATGGAAGAACAGTTATAAAAATAAAACTTAAGAGACAATGTGTGTGTGTTTTTTTATAGCAAAGCCACATCGGGGTATCTGCTGTGTCCACCGAGGGGAATCGAACCCCTGATTTTAGCATTGTAAATCCGAATGTTTCTCGCTGTCCAAAACTTAAGAATAGACCATACATTAGAAGACTCACACTCCTTTATAAACAGAGTAACCTTTATCTGACAATCTAATAAGTGTTCAATTAAAACTACACATTGTTCGATGAATTATCAAAAATTAATGAATAATCAGTTTTTGGAGTTCAGATGTTAAATGTTACTATTTTGATGAAATTCATAAAGTTTATAATTAGAAATTAAATCTCCATATAATAGGGTGTGGAATGTTGTGGATCTCAAAATTCAAGGCTCAAGCCTTGATATGTTACTGTATACGATTCGCACTTTCAGCTGTGGGGAAGTTTTAGCTATGACAGTTTGTTTCAATATTGCTACACAAAGGACTATCTGCTCATAGACTCCCTAATTTTGAACTGATAGACTGGAAGAAAAGCAGCTAGCCAACACCACCATCCCTCCACCACCATTTTTATTATGGTTATATTATATATAATAACTCAAATAGAAAGCAACATAAATTAAAATTATTCTCATTATCTTACAATATTTAATTGTTTAAGGGAAAAATAACATACAATTTTGATGTGACATATATAGTATTAAATGCATTAAGACAATGACTCCCACTTTAATGAACGTTTTTGTATCCTGAACTGGTAAGTTTGAATGTTTATGGTTTGAGATTTAGAGTCAACGCATTTGCCCGCATAAACTGAAGGGCGAAAAGAGCATTTTCACAGGTAGAAATATATAAACAGAAAAAATGAACGACATTATCTGGTATTTTTAACCTGAACGAGACTTTATGTGACACATTTAGAACTGATGACCAAAGAGAGAGCAAGCAGTCAACAGAAACCGCCGTCTGTGCGGATACTCTTAGCAGGATTGGCTATTAGTCATAAAACCTACAACTAAAAGTGCAAAGAATAGGACATATCGTGGATCGAACCTTAGATTTTATGATCCGAAGCCCGCTGCACTAATTACTAGGCCTCTCAGTGGCACGGCGTGATGTCTGTGGATGTTAAAAACCGGGTTTCGATACCCGTGGTGGGCAGAGCACAGATAGCCCTTTGTGTAGCTTTGTGCTTAAGTACAAGCAATCAATCTAATTACTGGACACCATTTTAAGCTTAATCATAATCAAAATTATGTTATCCGTATCAGAAATATCTATTAATTTTGAGGGTTTCGTTTTATAGCTGTCACCTTTTATGTATTTTATAATGTAATGCTAAACAAGGTATGCATTTTTAGCATGCACACAACTTTTAAAATAGATGATACCGTTATTTTTGCATTATCAATGATTACGACTAACAAAAACACCAAAATAATATCTCTAGATGTTGTATTTATGTATTTATTGATGTTTTTCGATGTAGAAATTTAATTAATACAAATAATGCAGGTATAATTCAAGTATTTATTTTACCTCTAATGCTTTGTTAGTGCTAAATCTTAATTGTGTATCTAATGTAATAATTGTACTGAATATCGTTATTGGTGATATAACAAATATTATTTATAAAGTTAGGATTGAGCCAACCTCGTTCTTCTCACGTCTTCGATGTTATAGTACTACAAGTCTTATAATATCTATATACACATTGAACTAACAAATTATTCAACCTTACGGGAAAAGTAAAACAGTTAAATAATCTGTTTTGTTAACTTCATATAACATTTTGATTTAATGATATTTAGTTCCTGCTATAGCCTATTCTATTTAAAAGCAACATCGAATGAGGTATATGCAAACTTGAATTTTCCATTTTTTATAGAAATTTGATCATTCTTACTATGATAAACACAATTTCCCTATTTATTATAATAAATGCAGTCCATTAGCTGAACATTATTTTAGAAAGCCTAACCAGGTTTTCATATGTAATACGACCTAAAGCACGTCATTCAAGCTATTGGATTTTCACACTAATATCACTTGCTTGCACATTCTTGCTGTCTCCAGAAAAATAAAATAGAAAGTACACTGGCACATAACATTCTTTTATATCTTTTAAAATCAGTTTCTACAGATTAATACGAATAAAAATGTTGGAAATTGCCTAAAATGTTTGAAATTTATTTTTATTAAGGCATTCTTAAACTTTGGATTTATATAAATTTGAGTTTTTCAATAGTTCTTCAACTATAGTTTCTAAACTCGTCTTGTGAAGATATTCAAAAGATTTATATATATCTATACTCAATAAACACCTATTAAACTCTTTTCAAAACAAACTAAATCTTTTAAGCTATAAATTTTATCCAATGAATGTCGGTTTAGGCTACAATATTGTTATAAGTAGTCTATTGTTATTATCAATGCAATCAAAGTAAGGAGGCTCTGCATTCACAAGATAACCTGCCACTTTACATAATCATAATTAAAGTTGGTACACTTTGTATTTTTCGTAACTTGGCTTAAAGCAACATCATAAAAAACTATTGTATATTATAACCTGGCTGAAAATTTTAGAGAATAAAGTTTAAACATTTTAGACAAGTTACAACTTTTGTATTCGTATTAAAGTATAAAAACCAAGTGAACTAAGAACATATCTTGAGAGTTAAGTTACAACTTAAGTTACAAATTGAATGCTAAAAAAAAAGAACTGATTGAGGTAGTTTTGAATTTATTTAGAATAATGACTGAAAAAGGGGGATAAAATCGCAACTATAATAATAATTCCATGGAGTTCATGGGTTTTCTAGTTATTTATAAAAACATCTATTTTTTGGTTTCACACACTTCATGTGAACTGATGTACCAAATGCGCAATTGTTTTGTCGCAAATTTCAATTTTTTTTAACAAAAAAGAACTCAATTTTTCATCTTAACAATCACCAATTGACACCAAAACGATTCATTTAGAGCTTCAATAGCTTGGAAGCGTTTGCAAAGTCCAGTTGTCATGGTAATGTCAGTCATTCATGGACTTTAAGCAGTAGGAACACTAGTTTGGAACAAATGTCCCCAACCATAGAAAATCCCACCAATTTCTTTCAAATATCTGTAAAGCCCTGGTGACCTTTCTTCTAGAGAGATGCGAAGCAATTTTACACTTTTAGTGTAGAGTAGACGAAGCTGTCATCAGAAAACGAGAAGAAAAGCTTCGCTCTTTACACACGGAAACTTTGAAGGATAAGTAATATCGCCACAGGTTTCCCCCGAGGAACGATAAGTTTCGCATTGACGCTGAAGGAAATTACTTGTCTCTCACACTCGACACATTCTTTATAAGCCGAAAAACCCAACAGTCCACTAGGTACATACTATGTAACTGGTGCGAAATTACGCAGAAAAAAGTTAAATTAAGTTCAAATTAATGTTAAGAATGTCATACCCCGAAAATAAGACAGAACGGTATTATTGTTACATGAAAAGAACACGTAAGAAAGTATGAAACACGAAATATATATACTTATGCCATAAAATTAGTAATTTAGAAAATCCACACACACATAGATACATTGTTTTGCAAATCTTCAATACTATATTTGTCTAATTAATTTTTTAAATACATATGTTACATTAAATTAAATTAAAATCGCTATGGTTTGTTTGTTTGTTTTGAATTTCGCGCAAAGCTAC
>NW_013665610.1:76809-83013 GCF_000517525.1 Limulus polyphemus
ACAAAGACGAAACAAAAACACCATTGATAGTTACAAGACTGTGACTCTTAAATCGTTACGATAAGACAACAAAGACGAAACAAGAACATCTTTGACAGTTACAACACTGTGACTATAATGCCATTAAATCGTTACGGTAAGATAACAAAGACGAAACAAAAACACCATTGATAGTTACAAGACTGTGACTCTTAAATCGTTACGATAAGACAATAAAGACGAAACAAGAACATCTTTGACAGTTACAACACTGTGACTATAATGCCATTAAATCGTTACGGTAAGATAACAAAGACGAAACAAAAACACCATTGATAGTTACAAGACTGTGATTGTTAAATCGTTACGATAAGACAATAAAGACGAAACAAGAACATCTTTGACAGTTACAACATTGTGACTATACTGCCGTTCCTAATAAGTTTAGATATGAGATTCCCCTGAGAAACGAAATAAAACACACCTCAGTATTGGGAGAAATGATAATCACAATTTTGCATGGACATATATATGGTTTACAATAGCTTATTTTGATTTTGTTTAGATAAACAGAATCCGTGCTATTCCTCTTTCTTCCAGTGAACACACACATATTTACACAATTTACATAAGGATCTTTATATCACTGTTTTTACGTATTAATTGGACAAATCTACAAATTCAACTACAAACTCTGTCCCAGCTTTGGCGGCAAAACAGATTACAAGTTTTAAAACATTTCATTTTCTTTACGGAAAAGTTCATATCTATTCAAAACATTCTAGATAAATAATATCTCAAGGAAGCAATTGTTCCACGATAAGCCGTTGTATGGAAACATAATTAGTAAGTTCTTATTTATTCATGAGAAATTAGTATACGTAGGATATTCAGTTAATAACATTTACACAGGAACTATATCAAGGCATAAAAGTGTAATAATTTGAATTGCCTCCATAACGTACGTATGTAAGTTTGTTTGTTTGTAATTAAGCACAAAGCTACACAATGGGCTATCTGTGCTCTGCCCACGACGGGTATCGAAACCCGGATTCTAGCGTTGTAAGTCCGCAGACATACCGCTGTGCCACTGGGGGGCACGAATGTAAGTATATGCATTTTATTTTGAAAAATTAATGTAGGCGTAGAACGTGGCCAATAGGAATATATTTAAAAAAGAAAATTTACTTTACTACTGACTTCATTTCTTATCTGTGACGCTCAATCCCACTATTCGTTGGTAAAAGAGTAGCCCAAAAGTTGGCGGTGGGTGGTGATGACTAGCTGCCTTCCCTCTAGTCATACACTGCTAAATTAGGGACGGCTAGCTCAGATAGCCCTCGTGTAGCTTTGCGCGAAATTCAAAACAAACAAATACACATTTCTTGTCTTATTTATATGAGCTATTATTGGTTTTATTTGTTTTGTGCATACAGTTATGAACATTTGGATATTTTAGATCTGCGTAGGTTAACATAAATGTAAAGCATACTATAACATTATTCTCATCAAAATATATCAGTTTTTTTGTGAGTCGATTGGGATAAACGAAGATATCAGATCGATATCTTCTCTTATCCTAGCGGCTGTGCTCAAATGTTCTATCTCCGTAAACATACATCTAATAAATCAGGATTCGCGTCAGCACATTATACGCAATTGTGTCTATTAAGATGATTTTAAGGAATGTGAACTTTCGATATGATACCTATTGATTTTATTATCTTAAGCATGTATATAATACTTTGAACGTTCACGAGGGTTGGCTTGGATTCCATTTTTTTAGATTATTTTACGTTCTAGTTTATGCATATAATTAGTTTGAACTAAATATTTCGAAGTTCCTCGTGAGTTTTAAAAACATATAACTTAGGGTTAGTGACTATAATTCGTATGTTTTTATTGGGTTTTCGTGAAGTTTATTTCAGTTTTGTTATTACTTTTTGGGTAAAACGTCTTTATTTTCTTTCTTTCTGCCAAACGTATTATTGCCATTAGTCTTAGTTAATGATGGGACTTGAAATTAATTTTTAAGTTTAAACTTTGTGATAGAATTTTTATCATAAACTTCAACCCTATTGGTTTTGGGTTCTTCATCTTCTTTCGGCGTACTTAACCTAACCGTACTTTTTGGGTTATATGCCGTAATTAAAAAAAACAAAACGTTCTGGTACATGTGAAATACCGATAGATTTATGATACAGTCAATATGTAGAGAATGAACTGAAAAGTGAAAAATAAATAAACAAATATAAGTTTGATAAGACTTTCATAAATCTATATAAAAGTCATGAACTTTGGCGTGATATTACTTGTTTTTTTCCCCACTGATTAAAAAATAATATATATATATATATATAAGCCAGATGTCATTTTATGTGTGTGTGTAACGCTCACATTATTGGCCATTTTTTTTACTGGTCGGGCAGGGCTAGTAACATATATATGATTATCTGTAGATGTAGACGTACTTTAGATATTATAATTAGTAGTTAAATATATGTTTATACACAAAACGTATTCAGTACGTTATTAACTGTATATTTCCTAGTACTCAGACTGGTAATGACAACCCAAAGTGTTATACTAGTGATGCTACAAATTCAGGCAGTTATATAAGTCGTCACCTGAATCAGTATCATAACCGCGACACTCTAGTACAACAATGTAATAATAGAAATTGCTTCACATGTTACAACATTGTTTGTAAAACTACATTGACTCGTTACATACCAAATGAAACTGGATTCGTAACCAAAATTTACCAAGTAGCTTAAAGTTTTTTGTAAACCAAAAATAGTAACCTACTTAGATGTAGACAGTGGGAAATACAATATGTGAGGGAAGCTTTTCAATGTTTGCGTGAAAAAAATGAAAGAACATATTTTCTGTCAAAAAAAAACAAAATCATAGTTTAGTATTTTAATTCTGCTCCTCATACTTTCGAATACTTTCTAGTTCAGCCAATAGAACATGTTAAATGTAATGATCCACTAGTTTACAGAGCTAAACTAGAAGAAAAACTACTGGATGATCAAACTTGTGATCATTTATCCATTTAAATCAATTGATATAGTTAAAATTGCAAATACTCAGTTAATTCTTATCTTTTTTAACCTGTTAAACGTCATCTCCGTAGTCATGGTAAAGAATATAAAACTAACAGAACTAAGACACCATTAAGCATAATAGAAAAATTACTATCTAATATATCAAAAAATATCCATTCGTTTTATGTTGTATTACTGTCTTAGAAGCGTTCAAAAACTTAAGTGTATTCAAACCAATTCGAATTTAACTCCACAGATGTTAATAATTAATTTAAATTAGCTATAACGTGTTGCTTGTCACGAAACATTTAACAGAAAAAAGTATTCCCCGTTGTTCTGTTTATTGACAAAAGCACATATCTTATTAATCAAGATAAGTCCCTATAGAAATTACTATCTGTAACAATAAAGTTACCCATTGGAAACATGATTCTTCATTATAAAATGGTTTTAAATAACATTAGTAATGATGAACTTAACAATATGTTGTTCTCAGATTGTGATTGCCTTACATTTACACACCCACTCAAGATGTTATTACTGAAAACCTTAGCATCGCTCAAAATGAAGATTTAAGACTTTTGATGAGTAGAGAATCTATGCTTAGCGAATGTCGGAAAATTAGCAGAAAACTCACTAAAAGCATTTTGATTCAATCACTTAAACGTCTGGTATTAAATTAGAGTTTAAAAAAAAAGCTAAACATAAAACCCATCATTTTTCATAATGGTAGGAAAGAGTAGATGAAATAATGAGCAATAGAATGAGTTTTATTGAAAAAAGTTATCCTTAATAAAATAGTTATCCTTGGTAAAAGAGTAGCCGAAGAGTTGGCGGCGGGTGGTGATGACCTGCTGTCTTCCCTCTAGTTTTTTACTGCTAAATTAGGGACGGCTATCTGCGCTAGCCCTCGTGTAGCTTTGCGCGAAGTTCATAACAAACAAATGTAAAAATATAATACATTTTTATTAGGATAAAACGATATAAACAATGCTATGAAAATTGGCATTTATAAAATCATTTAGATGGTACATGAAAATTATGACTTACAAGTTTCACAGTAGAAAAATGTTTTTGTTAAATTTTAAGAACACATACACACAGAATTTAATAGGCATCCATAAAGTGATAATTTATTACTCTTAATAGGCCTTACACCTATAAATATGATATTTTTTTACGTATTTCTCTCTCTCTCTCTCTCTCTTTTTGTTTCCGTTATGTTCATACGCAATAGACGGACAGACATCAGTTTCCAGAATGATATTATTTTTTGCTAGTAAACGTGTGAAAAGTCGACAAAATATATAGAGTTGTGATATTTCAAGTCACAGTATAAAACTAAGAACCGTCGAATTCACATTTGAGAAGTTGTTTATAAAGTTTTATTGTAAACACCATTCTTAATACTTGCACTTTCAGGGACATAAATCTTTAATCGATCGGATGATTGTATCCTGGATAGAGCTACGTAGAGCTGACCTAGAGAAAAAAGTGGCTCAGCTGAGTGCAATTATGATGATCGGACAGTCGTTTTCCCAAATTGTACCATTGTATGAGTGTTTACATTGACGTAAATGAAGAATTATTATTTTAAAAGCTCATGCGTCATCAAAGAGTTAAATCACGTATTTTTTCATAGAATTCAGTATTTCTTGAAAAACATAATTTGGATACACGGTTAATCTTTTAAGATGAAATAATTAATTTGTTTTTTATGCTTTTCATTTATCATGCTAGGAATAGGCTTATTATTATTAAGATGAAGCACTTCGGTGGCTCAATGGTAAGTCTCAGGGCTTCTAACGCTAAAAATCGGGGTTTGATACCAGCAGTAGGTAGGTTACAAATGTATTATTGTTTAGCTTTTGGTTTAACAAAATAATAAAAAAATCGTTGTTTGTTTTCGCGGGAGTTTGCATATTTATGTGCATTGGCAAATGAAATTATTTTTGGAAGTTGAGTTATCTGTGACTTGGTTGTTTCCAATTATTCCTCTTTTTCTATTTTATTTATGAAACTATTCTATGTATAATAGTTTTACAAAGCCTCGTTGAGTCAGTAGATGTGCAAGTTATAGATTTTCCACTTGTGTTCGCTGATAACAACTTACAGCTAATAATACACCAGATATTTTTCAGCTACATTTGCTACTGAGATTTGGTCAATGTAGTAGGTGATTTTTGTATAAAAAAGAGCATCGGATCAATGTTTTCGTTGATGTTACTGTTACAAGTGCCCTCTAGTGAATATCTAAAGAAAGAAATATTATAGCCATTGATGATTTCACAATATGTTCTTCGACGTTTTGCAGTCCTCTGACCTGCCATAATTTTTTTTTGTTTTATTAAAAGCCTCTTAGCGGTTATATGGTTATGAGAATTTGGTAAACTTAAAGTTAGTAAGCTGACTGGGCGTGGCTTAGTATTTAGCATGCAGGTCTTTGAATCAGAGAGTCCATGATTTGCGTACCGTTGCTACAAATTTTGTGGTTGGGGTGTGTTATAAGAGTGGCGGTCAAGTCCTTCTATTCGATTACAATAGCCGAAGAGTTGACAGCGGATTAATAGCTGTCTTCCTTCTGGTTTATAAATTCAAAATGAGGGACGGGTAGCGCAAATAACCTTTGTGTAGCTATGTACGAATATCTGATACAAGCAAACAAACAAATTTTCAGTAAACTTAGCAGCCAAGCAGATAAATAATTTCAGATTCTAGCGAATGGAGTAATTAGAAGAACAAAGGACTGTTTAATTTTTTTGAGACAAAGTTTTCCTAAATGTACTCATGAATGATTAATAACGCAGAAGAGCCAAGGTTAAGTTAAATCACAAGTGGAAAGTGGTTTTGAAGACTAAAGGGTTTTATATTATGACATTTATAGTAGATAATGATTCACTTTACTTCTTAATGAAATTTTTGGGTAGACAATATGTCATATATACTGATTCATAAAATTTTATACATAATTAAAACGATGTGTTTTGTGTGCTCAATTTATTAATGTCATTTAAGTCCGTCAACATGTATTAAAGAAACTTTTATCATAAAAAGGTTTTACATAAGAATGTTAATGGGCTCTTTAAAATTGTAGGAAAAACTAGTAACAAATAAGACATTTGTTTGTTTGTTGTTGATTGTTTGTTTTTGAATTTCGCGCAAAGCTACACGAGGG
>NW_013665610.1:83439-87404 GCF_000517525.1 Limulus polyphemus
GTTTGTTGTTGAGCATAAAGCTACATAATGGGCTTTCTGTGCTATTTCCATCGCGGGTATCGAACCTAATTTCTAGACCATTACAATATCTTACGAGTAATGATGGATACACATTTACTGACACATTAAATTAGTCGTTCATAAAACTTAAGTGAGTGTAATATGAAGAATATATTCTATAACGAGAAATAACATTACATACAAACTAGTTTGGGAAATGCAAAAATAGCTTTTTAAAGATGTTTTTGGATTGAATACGAGGTTATACCCCAACGGTTCGCCCCCAGTGGCACAGCGGTATGTTTGCGGACTTACAACGCTACAAACCGGGTTTCGATACTCGCGGTGGGCAGAGCACAGATAGCCCATTGTGTAGCTTTCTGCTTAACTTGGAAACAAATAAACCCAACGTTTCTTTAAGGGGTAAGAATTGTTACTAAAAATGTTAAATCAATGTCAATTTCAACTACAGCTCGAAAAATGTGTCAAAATCAATTATTCTGGGGAAAATATTGTGTGTTAAAATAATAATTCCGATAAAATACTAGACTGTTATCAATTTAATTACGTGTTTAGCCTTTTAGACAAAATTATCTATTAAATATGTCTTATGATGTTGTTTTCATTAACACCAATTATTAGTATTTGTTATTACATATGATATCTCAAGCATAAATTGTGAATTACTAAAATTTTCTCGAGAACTGAACTATATTTTTCGTGTTTTTTTAATATGCTCTCTAGTGGTCTTAGCTTCTATAGGCAGAAGCTTGATCCTTATTTGGCATTGTTGATAATTGTTTGAGATATGAAGGATTAAGGTCTGGATAATTGTTTGAGATATGAAGGATTAAGGTTTGGATAATTGTTTGAGATATGAAGGATTAAGTTCTGGATAATTGTTTCCGATATGAAGAATTAATGTCTGGATAATTGTTTAAAATATGAAGGATTAAGGACTGGATAATTTTTTGAGATATGAAGGATTAAGGTTTGGATAATTGTTTGAGATATGAAGGATTAAGGACTGGATAATTGTTTGAGATATGAAGGATTAAGGTCTGGATAATTGTTTGAGATATGAAGGATTAAGGACTGAACGTTTTCTTCTTTATATAGAATATCTGAAACAGCGGACAAAGAATACATAAATAAGAATAGAGTTATGCTAATTTCAGAAATCTACAATTTTTCTCGCTTTATAAATTGATAACTGAAGTTATCATCCAAAACGTATTGTAAATACTTTATTTCATCAGTATCTAATAAATGCAGGTAAACAGAGCTGACCGTGGCTTTTAAAACAGGGGGGTGGGGACAGAGCCACTGTTTTAAACCCTCGACCTATAGAGTCATACTAGCATTCACTGTCTGCGGATAGTTGTGGGCGTGGTAGTAACATTACTGGATACTAAATAATAGTACAGATGTTATAGTACAAATAAGGAATAAATCTAACAGGCGCTGTATAAAAACCACCTTATACAGAACCATGTACGTTTACTCGACCAGTCACCTCTAAGATCTTCAAAATTACGCTTTATTTACAAAATGCAAGATAGGCAAACTGGAACTATATTTTAGTTACTTGAAGTTCGTCTTCCCAGAGCCAATTATGCATAATAATTAATACTTCACCAAGGAAGTAGAACTATACCCCACATGAAAATAGTTCGATGTTATGTATATCTTCAATCAACTTCCTAAAGCAGTAACAAATTGTATGTAGTTTCAACATGAAAATTGCACCACATGTTTAATGTTTACACTTTTAATGTTTAATTATTCATTTTAAGGTGAAATCTATGTTGTTGGTCTCTAATTTTGTAATTTTAGTAAGTAAATCATATTTTTTGATAATTATAACTCGATTTTAAGTTGTTACTTTTCTTTGTTTGTTTAGAATATTTGGGGAAAGCAAGGCTAACTGTGAATGAACGTTCCTAGTTTTGAACTGATAGAATAGAGGGAAGGTAGCTAGTCAATAGCCCTCGCCATCGACTCTTGAGCCACTCGTACAACGCACCCACGGTCCTGAAATGTGGAATGCGCTTTAGAAACAATGTTACGCAAACCGTGAAATTTCGGATTTACAATACGGGTACATTAATCACTGGTCCACACCCGGACCGATTTTATAGACTGTCTGCATGAAACTCTTCCTAGTAGCGAGTAAAGAATATTTTGTTTGTTTTAGAATTTCGTGCAAAGCTACACGAGGGCTATCTGCGCTAGCCGTCCATAATTTAGTAGTAAAAAACTAGAGGGAAGACAGCAGGTCATCACCACCCGCCGCCAATTCTTGGGCTACTCTTTTACCAACGAATAGTGAGGTTGACCGTAACATTATAAGGCCCCCACGGCTGAAAGGGCGAACAAATTTAGTGGAACGGGGATTCGAACCCACGACCCTCAGATTGCAAGTCGAGCGCCCTAACCACCTGGCCATGCAGGGCCAGTAAAGAAAGTAATTTATTCCTCAGAGTTTCAAATATGCAGATGTATTGGTCAAGTACATTTGTAGCTTGCCATAGCTACAGTGTCTCCTAATGTTTTATGAAAATCTTAAAATTGTCTATACAGTTCAAAACTTGTATAGTTCTTAGTAATTAGACTGAGGAGGTTGCAGGTCTAACTGCGAATAAGTGCAAGTCAAAATAACAAGCTTCTGTGAGGAAAAAGAAAGGTAATATGAAAATAAATAATGCAATTAAATTATATAAAAAAGAGAGCAAAATAGGGTGCTTTCATATTAACGTTCATCTACTATTCTATCTTATACTTTAATGGATTTATTAAGAATTGTAACTTATCGTTACTTATTGTAATATTTTTTAATTTTATGTGTGTGACTAATATTTAAAAGATCAAAATAAGTCGAATACCGATTCTCAAACTATAAACAAAACACAGACCTGGTTTCTTAATTTATATTTATTCAATACGACTACATTAACACAAAAACCTTTTTCTTCTTTTTTTTTATAAGAAACATTTTTTTCAGAGAGAGAGAACATTTATTATAGATATCGGCTTCTGCAGAAACCCTGGATGTTAAAATCACCCTCTCTGTCATCCACAGCCTAATTTCTTCCCTATCACTCTTGTAAACATGACTGTAATCCCGAAGAAGAGTTCACACTTCACTGAACAAACACTATACGTGTTCCATGCGACTGTCACTCTCATCTTAACAATTTCGTACACTTCTGTTCAGCTGGCTGTAGCTGATCGCCATTATTAGCTCTAGTTTTGGGTATTTGTTGAATATGGCTTGTTTATATATTTCATAATATAAACATTGATTATCTTTCGAGAATAAAGCACATTTGTTTAAACCAACGATATACATATATTAGCCATGTTTTAACAACAAATTAACGGAGACCATTTATGTTTCTATTCTATCAAAACAAACTTTTTATTAAATTGAGTTTGCAATTAAGTCCTTAGATTTCGAAAACTTTGTTTATTTAGTTAGAAAAATTGCATACGTGACTTTAAACAATCCTTTTAATAATCTTTCTGTTTCAGAATATTTATTTAATTTCACTTAAACACACTATACATGTGACAAACTTAGCAGATAAAGGCTTATTCACTTAATTTTGAAAAATTCCCTTTGTATAAAATTAAACACATTAAAGCAAGTTTCAACTAATCATGATGGGTTTGAACAAAACATGGCAATAGTTTTGATGTGTTAATAGACAGCGTTTCTGACGCACCAGTTTAGTGGGGCTGATGGAATAATGAAAATGTTAATAATATTTAATATCATTTTTTCATTAACTATATTTCCGAGCAAATTATTTCTAAAAATTTGGCTGAGCTAGCCAAAGAAACAGAATTATCATTATTTTATGATGATTTTCTGTTTACTATCCTGTAACGAATTTGTTTTAATTCATTTTAATATCGACGTTGTTTAGATTGTAGTTTATATTTAAAAGCATGAGTCGTGG
>NW_013665610.1:87427-104738 GCF_000517525.1 Limulus polyphemus
ATGCCTAGCTTATAGTGTAAGATATGTATTGCGAAACTCCCGCCTATTCTTCAAAGTTGTAGAAGATTCTCGAGAGTAAGAATAAAAACATATATGTGTGTGTGCGTAAACGCTTTAATTTTCATTGTTACGTAATCTAAATTTACTAAAAAATCTTCCTACGGCTATAAATATAACCAACGTGATGTGCCAAGGAGTGTATCTATTATTAATTCGCTATAGTCAGTGTGCTATAAACTTTGAAAGCTATAACTGTGATTGTTATGCTGCTTATCAATTGGAAAGCTTCAGATATTTGACCAGGAATCTTTACAAAGTTCGATCATTACAAACTATTTAACATCAGTGGATTCTCATCGGACATTAGTATTTTTACGAAAATATTATATAAATAAATTGTGGAGAGCTCAGCATGTGTGGCTGGTAAATAACCTAACGTCATTGGTGGAAACTCAATCTCTAATAGGCGCATGGTCAGCAAGAACTACAGGGCTAGCTAGCTCCCTTTTTTGTTAAACGAATCGTACCTAATAATTAACTCGCTCATTGTGAACCCTCGATAAGATATCAAAGAAGTTCCAGACTAAAAGTAAAAGGAAGACTTTATATTACTTGTAAGTTTGTGAAACATTTGTTTATAAATCATTGTTTGTAATAACTATTTGTAATAATTGTTATTGTAAATTGTACTGTTGTGTGTATATTAAAACGTATTTGTGTTAAAAAAGAAAACGGTGTGTATCGGTCTTGTTGGCAAATATCGTAAACTGACTAATATATCGGCATATAATTAAATACTAAATCCAAAGTACAGTTTAACTACTAAATTGAAATTATCAGTTAACTCGGCTTCGAACTACTCAAAATTCTAATACGTAACAATTCTTAATGTTGATCTAAGATAGCTTAATAATACAAATATGTTCCTTCTGACATGATACTGCAGATCTGGGTATTAAGTATTTTTTAGCCGCGGCTGAGCGGCTCATAGAACGGCTCTGAGTTTTTGTTTTGTTTATTCGAGTATAAACTTTTAGCTTACAGGTCCATCATATCTTGACCGATTTGAGATATAATTACAGTTTTGGACTCAGGAAGTCAACCCCTATCGATTGATGTATTTGACCAAGCCCAAGATCTGATAGATTAATTTACTCAAACCCTGCCTAAAAGAATTTCAATTTGAGGGTATTCTGGTAGATTGTTTGTTTGTTTGAAGTTATGCACAAAGCTATACAATGGGCTATCTGTGCTCTGCCCACCACGGATATCGAAACCCGGTTTCTAGCATTGTAAGTCCACAGACATACCGCTGTGCCAATGGGGGGGGGGGCATGCTGGTAGAGATCCTTATGAGTAATAAAATTGAATTGGGTATACGCGCACCCCACGCTTGGTATTGCTGGCGCACAACAATATAGCTAATAAAAAGGGAAGCAAAGATATCATAAATTAATTTACTCTAATCTTGCTTAAAAGAATGTCATGTGCCGCGACTATTGAGAATTACCTCTTGTTTAACATCTTTCACATGAACTGGTTGAAAAACACATTTCACAGAATTTCTGCTTTTAGCTTTCTCTTGTATTCGAAAACGAGAAAATATAACGCCATGTTATGTATTCGAAATTGAGAAAAAATAACGCTATTTTATTATATTATATAAAACAATTTAGAATGATAAACAGAATTATTCTAATTTATGGAATGTTTACAAATGTTTTCATGGTAACGACTTAATGAAGATGAATACAAACACAACCTTATTTATGCTACAGTCCTGTGCAAACAAGTTTGAAATTTATAAATAATGCAAAGAGAAACAGGGCAATAAGCTAAATTATTCACTCTGTTCCTTCTTAGTGGCATGTCAGTGAACGAACTGTATTCGTTATTTCGCGTTTTGTTGCTACATCTGCATGGAATTACTTGCACGCCAAGTATGTATATAGAAGGAAAGAGGTAGGAAAAACTGCGTTTATTTCCGAGCCTAAAAGCGGTTAACTCCATCAATGATTAAAATTAGGAACAGTGGCGCTTATTAAAGCAGTAAAGCTATTAAGAGGAAGATATGTGCCCTTAAGATGTATTAGTTACCTATTTGCTTTTTTTTTATTATCCTGCATTTAGAGACAACTGATCTATTCCTTCAGGATTTGAGCATTATGAATACAGTTAAAGCTTTATTATTCGGCATCTGCAGGACGTGGCAATGCCGAATAGGCGAAAATTCCGGTTACGCAAGCGTTTTCCTTACGATATTTTACAGGAAATATTTTGACACCTTGTTAATGTTCTAAAGTATACGATTTGTACATCATTGATAACTATAACAGTTTTAAACAATAATAAATGATGTAATAGACCTTAAACTGTATGAAAACATTTATAAACACAGTATTTTAAATGAGAATCATATTAGAAGCAGCTAACAAATGAAGCTTGTTAGCAGGAAAGAACGTAAATATAGCCACAGCAACGCCACTAAGCTACAATGAGTACTTGTATTTGAAGATACTGAAATTTCCGGTTACAAGAGCTTCCCGGATACGAAGATGCCGGATAACAAAGATTTACTGTATAAAGTTTTTATATCTTGCTAAAGTTATTGAATAACACAAATTTCGTTAGTCTAGTTATTGCTAATCTGACAAACAGTTGACAATTAGACATTTTTTTTTGCAAAAATCACTTCGATTGTTATGTTTGTGTAACAAGAAGTCGACATATATTCAAATTTGTCACATGATTTTGAAGAACCGGTATGTTTATTTCTTAAAGCTTGAAGGATATGCTTAGATATTTTCAAATTGTTCGAATGTAGTAGTAACAGATTGTGTTCCATTTGGAAAGTGGCCCGGCATGGCCAGGTGGTTAGGGAGCTCGACTCGCAATCTGCGAATCCCCGTCCCACCAAACATGCTCGCCCTTTCAGCCATGGGGGTGTTATAATGTAACGGTCAATCCCACTATTCGTTGGTAAAAGAGTAGCCCAAGAGTTGGCGGTGGGTGGTGATGACTAGCTACCTTCTCTCTAGTCTTACACTGCTAAATTAGGGACGGCTAGCACAGATAGCCCTCGTGTAGCTTTGCGCGAAATTCAAAACAAACAAACAAACCATTTGGAAATTCGACATTTCCAAAGGCAATTAAGTGAACCGATCATGGATTACACCAGTTTCTTCTATATTAGTGCTTCCTGTTAATTCTTATATCGCATATATGAAAAATTGTTGTTGAGTTATCATCAAATTAAAAATAGATGACTATCACTAAACGACATCGTATGATACTGGAGAGTAATAGTTTGCCATGGAACGAAACATGAACCAAATTGTATCGATCGAAATTGCTAGAAGATTCACGCACAAAAAACATTAAGCTAACCCTAGGACTGATAAAATTATAACATACCTAATACTTGTTTTAATTATATATTGTTGATGTTATTTAAGGGTTTAATCATATGATATTAGGTATTTGTAGGAGTATGGACTGGGCAAGGATTGGTGGTGAAAAGTTCACTGACTGTGAATCCTAGGGTTCATGGTTCGCGTCCCATTACCATAATAATGCGTGCTCCGTGAGTGTGCTATAGGGATGACAGTTAAATCCCACTAGCCGGTCAGACAAATGTAACCCACGAGTTGGCGGTTTATGCTGTTGAATAGCTGCCTTTCTTCTAGCCTATCAGTTTAAAAGTAAGTACAATAATTCTTAAATTATTTGCAAGTAAGTTTGGTCGAAAATCATAAACAAACAAGTAAACTCTCCATAATACCTTTGTTTCGTACAAACTTCTGACTCATTCAAATTATGCTGATGTGAATTTAAGACTTAACCCAATACAAGTATTAATAGTGCACCAACGGGGAAGGAGAAGTCGATACCACAATAATGGAAGCGAATGTGTAAAGGGAGCAATCCAAACAGACACTAGTAACAACACACTCTTTATTTACACAAATACAAACTACCGAAAAGAGATGTTGAATTGAACTGAGCGACAAGACCCAACAAACCAATGAAAGTGGAGAGATTGCCTAGACTATTAGCAACAGCTACAGAGACGACGTAGATAAATTCAAGTTCGTAGGTAAGCAATAGCAAATTTCCTGAATAAAAGTAAAACTAAATTTATATATATGTAAAAATTGCATAAAATTATATAGTTTTTGATATAAAATAACACACATTGATTGGTTTAAACAATTCGTGTGCTCAACCTTGAAGTTCTATTAAGAAATGGACATCGAGCTTACTTTCAAATTAACTTTTATGAAGATTATTCTGAATTTTGACTTCTTAATAAGGATACTGAACCTTAACTTTTCTTAAAATAACTTTTTGAGCCTTAAATCTTCTCATTAAGATACGTTAGATTGAAATCTTTTAAGAAGGTAGTGATCTTTAATCTTATTGAAAAAAGATTCGATCTTGACATTTCTCAATAAGATTCTAAAAGTTGATTTCTCTCAAAGAAATAATAAACTTTAACTTTTATCAAGAGGTTCTAGAAATTTTTTTCTCTCATAAGGATACTAAACGTTATTTCATAATTATTCAACCTTAAATATTTGAAGAGGATTTTATACTGAGTCTTCTTTCAAGTGGATGCTAAATATGGACTTTTCTTAAGGGAATATCGAGTTTTAACTTCTCTTCAAATTCGGTCGATTATTTTCAAGAAGATACGGAACTTCACCTTATTGTTAAGCATATATATTTAATCTTAACTTTTCTCTAGAGGATTTTGAACTTTAACGTTTTGTTAATAGGATAAAGAAATACAAGTTTCTCTTTAAAGGATATTGAACCTTGTTTGATTTCAAGAGGATGTTGAAACTTAAAGTCCTATTGAAGAATATTCTGTTCTTACAAATTTTCAAACGAAACCGAACCTTGCAATTTTTTTTACAATATTACTCCACCTTTACAAGAAATTTGTATTTCCTCTTAAGAATATCAAAAAACTTCATTTTTCTATAGAACATATTGGCCTTGAATTTTTCTCTAAAGCACACTAAAACTTTTCCATTATTATATCTAAAAATAAAACATTTGTAACTTTGTCGTGAAGATACCGAGGCTTAGCTTTTCTAAAGAAGATGGTGATTTTTGTTTTCTTTGGTAAAGACGATTTTGAAACTTAAATAAGGATAACACTGAAATTATACGATTTTGAAACTTAGCTAAGGATAACACTGAAATGATACAACTTTGAAACTTAACTATGGATAACACTGAAATGATACGATTTTGAAACTTAGCTAAGGATAACACTGAAACGATACAATTTTGAAACTTAACTATGGATAACACTGAAATGATAGATAATCTTTTTTAAAATGACTCTGAGTCTTGAATACTTTTCAAGATTATACTGAAGTTTTTCTTTTAATGCCACCTAGATGGATTTATAGCGAAGAAAATCGGGTTTCGATACCTGCAGTGGGTACAGCACAGATAATTCATTGTGTAGCTTTGTACTTAATAGCAAAAAAAAAAAAACACTTTTTCAAAGGTTATAATGGAACTTGACTCTTATCATTAGTCTAACTCTATAGCACGGGTTTTCTCTAAAGGAGTTTGATCTATGATTTTTGTAAAAGGTAACAGTAGGTTTATTATTCCTTTCCCATAACTCACAAACTACTCAATAACTCACGTTGGATTTGATTGTGCGAACTGTGTAAACAGTATGTACAAAAACCAAAACTACTTACATAATAACGGATAAATATATTATTCTAATGAGTGATCTAGATCCGAAAATGATCCTACTGTTACATTAGTTCAAGACAGTCTTTATGTTTGCTTTATCTTAAACAGAACAATTTTGTGTTTACTTAAAAATATAGTTTAACAAATGCTACTAATAAACTAACATATGTTAAAGGGTTGAACTAAGGAAAGAAATCACGGCTAGCTTGATAGATATACTATAAATAGGTATACTCATATAATATATAAAAATATGTTTCATGTTTGGGCCAATATACCTGTTAAAATGCTAACAAGTCAGTTTTAATATGAAAGTCGTCACTGACGATGTTATATTTCTTAATGTGTAATCACTAGTAGCTTTCGGCAACAGAAAGATTGTTCATTTCCAGGTGTAGTATTTTCTTTATATAAATTTCACCAAGTCTTGGTCAGCCCGAGTACTTTGTTAAATTTGCGTTAGTGTTACCAAACCTTCACCAGAGAACAACAGAAACAGAAACTCCTTGCATAAAGGATCTTCATTAGTTAATTAAAGAGCTTTGAATATTACTACGTAGATGTGAAACTTTTTATAAACGTATTACCGTTCAGATCGGTTAAAAACATAAAACAGCATTAAGTCTTCACATGACATTTAAAAAAGATATATTTGTCGAATTTCGTGAAAGCTACTCGATAGCTATTTGTTCTATCCGTCACTAATTTTGAAGTAATAGACTAGAGGGAAGGCATCTAGTCAACACCATCCACTCCCAATTTTTGTGCTACTTTATCGAATAGTGGACTGATACTTACAACACATCCAAAGTGCGAGTCATGGAACCTTGGAATCATAGTTTAGCACGCTAACCACTAGGCCGCGCTCGATACCCTTAAAAAAAGCACATTACGATTAGATACCAATGTATTTGCTGAATAAATGAGTTATTTACTAGACTATATCAGCAAAAATGCCTTGCATGTCTCTGCAGGATATAACGAAATACAAATATATCATAACAAATCTATAAAAAGTAACTATGTAGTTTATTTTTCCCCTTGTATTTTACCGCAATTTAGTCAAACATTTTAAAATTAGCATGAAGTCAAATCTCATATCTAGCAATAAAGTAAAATTTTTCAAGCATATGTAAAATGTTTGAAGTACTTATACATCTCATTTAGTCCAATAATGTAAAGTACGTCTCATGTTTTAGCGTTGGTAAACAATGTAAATAAAACAAATTAAACTTTCACTGGAACTTAGCTATTTGCACTTTTTTTGTGATTTCCATGTATTTAGTAATGTATTCTCTATTTATTGGTATTTTAACTAACATAAAAATCCTTTCGTAGTGGGTTTCTTGTAAAATTGTTTTTAACTGTAAATTAACCGATTAACATTTTATCCAGAAAACATGTCTTGAAAGCATATTTAGGACTAAGTATATGTGCTATTAAGTTATGCGACAAAAAGGTCTTAGCAAGAGCTAAAAACAGATAATGGTAAAAATATAGCAATCCCGTGTTCAGGGTACAACTATATTTTAACGTACTGCCGCAGGACAAGACAATAAATCACGTTTGTCTGTACAGGTGTGTAAAGTAAACAAACAAAACTCTATAATAAAGAAAAGGAGAAAATTGTTTATTTATTCGCTGAAAATTCTATATGCTGTTGCATTCGTTTATAGTTTCATAACTTTGCGGTTTCATATGTTAGATTTCATGCAGATGTATTTTTTAGTTTTTCTATAAACGAATTTACTTTGTTAAATTGTTTTGTTTAAATTATTAGATCAAATAAACAGTCGGGTTTTGCATGAAGATCCGAAATTCAGATAATATTACAACTGTACCACTAGATGCAACTAAGACTTGTCATTTTCTGCTTGACAAAATTTGTTATGATCGGATAAAAAAGTGTGTGTAGTCATAGGTTTTAGATTAGCTTCTGCTTTAACTAATGTTGTTGTTTTTTATCATAAATGCATTCGGGTTAATAAATTCTCAAGTATTTAAACATTTCTGTGTGGTTGATTTTTATGTTGAAATGATATGGCTAACTGAGTAATAAAACGATTGCAATCAACTTCCTAACATCCTACTTAGGTGCTAAAACTAAAGAAGCGAAGAATAGGTAATTAATATTAATTCCCATCAGAGCAAGCTATCTATTTAGATCACATATACTTAAAAAAACTAACCCGGTAGCTAGTATAACATACGATTTTTTAAACGATTTCTTAATTCTAGTTAAAATTTACTTGTGAGAGTAGGTCAAAATATTAAATATCAATAATTTCCTAATCATTCCACTAAAAAGCTCTAAAAATAGAACCTGTAGAAATTAACGAGACATTATAGCTCTATATTAGACTTCTGGAAATTTGATTACGTTTAACGCACAAAATCAGTGAATAATAGTGGATGACATACAGTGTACATTGAACGTCATCAAGTCACAATGCTATAAGTCCAGAAATGAAATATATCTTGACACATTCGTTGTAACTTCGAAAATTGTATCAACATGTAACAGATGTAACAAATCTATTCTGAAGATGATATGTTCGCATTAAAGTTGACTAATAAAAGGCGTGCTAACCCTACAGAACCTACAAACTATATGTACTTCTGTAGAATTCCCAAAAGTTTTCTGTTTCAAGAGGAAATAAAACCAAAATTAAGAGTAACAAATACTATTAGTTCTTGCTTTTGAAGTTCACATGTCGTGCTGTGTTATAGTCTACAGAGTGCACGATTCTTCTCGTGATTCATGGCATGCGCACATTTTACTGACGTCCGACAAAACAAATTGCAACGTTAAGCGTCCCTTATGTGACGTAATTTTAATGTCTATATTTATCAAAACGCTGGCATTAAATAATGTCCCTTAGCTGTATTTGCTGAAACGTCGAAACTTTCTGAATTTGTTACAAATCTATTGTGAAGTTGATATCTTCACATTAAAGTTGACTAATAAAAGGTGTGCTAACCTCACATAACCTACAAATAGATGTACTTGTGCAGAGTCCCCAAAAGTGTTCTGTTTCAAGAGTAAATAAAACCAAAATTAACAGTAACAAATAATTTTATTTCTTGCTTTTGAAGTTTATATGTCATGCTGTGTTGTAGTCTACAGAGTGCATAATTCTTCTCGTGATTCATGGCATGCGCACTTTTGACTGACGTCAAGACAGTACAAATTGCAACGTTAAGCTTTTCTTATGTGACGTCATATTAGCGTCTACTGACTGACTGGCAAGCAACACACTATTGTATAGTGGTGCGAGTGGTTAAAACAGGTGACCCCTCCAGGCGATCTACAGCACCCTTTCGGGGCAATAAGGATATGCATGTATTTACGTTAGTAAACTCCGGTATTTTTTTCATATTAATCCACAATAAAATCGATAAATGAATTACTTTAACGTTACTTAAAGAGCATAACTCATAATGATTGCTTTTGTCGTGTTAATAATTTTTATATAAACTCTTACAGCTGTATTAACTTATCTGGAGTAGTTTCGTAAAACTATGAAATAGCATACTTATTATTATAAATTCTTTTTTGTGTACTGCCTTGTTAAGTAAATACTTTGACATGTACTCACGTACTTCATGTTCTTCAAACACGAAGCAGCTTCTAAGAGAGTAAAGATTTGTAAAACGAGAGAGAGGCTGTTAACGTTTGAATTTCTTGTTTTTTCAGTTGATTTAAACTGTTTATCTGCAAAGCTGCAAAATGGCTTATTTGCATTGTGCCAACCGAATTTTAGTGTTATAAGCACTCAAACTTACGCCACCCAGTGACTCAGCGGTTATTCAAAAGACTTATAACGCTAAAAATAATGGTTTCAATACCCGTGGTGGGCACAGCTCAGGTAGCCAATTGTATTTAACAGCAAAGAAACAAAATATTCAAGCTTACTTATGATTCACTAAAAGAATGCTAAGTAATCAGACGCTAATTCTTATAATTAAAAAATTTACAAGTAAAGCCATTCCATTCTTTAATCGAGCTACGTAATACTATTTAGCCTCTACTTACTCTACTTTGGTAACAGTAAACGTTCTCTAAATCTGTTTATATTTTATGTAAGTAAAAGAAATATGAAGTAAAATATCCATGTATTATTTGTGATTTAGCTTCTTTTTTTGTCTGCCACAAACATAGACTGGGCACAATACTACTTTTTCCAATGATTCTGAATTATTTAATTTGAACTTTGAACTTAGCGGGCCCCACTTTTAATAACACTTAAAATACAAAACAGAATTTTCTTAAAGTTGTAGATATGTTATAAAAGAAGGGGAGAAAATATTTGCAAATAATTATATGGAATTGTGTTTATAAAATAATTGAAAATGTCAATTTTTAAACTTCCAAACAAATAATTAATAAACAACTGTTGCAAATAATAATCAAGCCATAGGAATGGTGCGTGATTTACTTTATTCTTATAATTACTATACAAGAATTTCGAAGAGATTTGATTGCCGAAAGTCTCTACTGTAAAACTCTACCACATTATTCTAAGTAGAAAAACAACCTTCACCCTGCTGTTGAACGGAAAACTCGAAAAGTAGAAGGTATATCGGAAATCGTATTTTATAGTATATATATGCCTTTTGCTAGTACTATCTGTCGAAACATTTTATTTCTAGCTAGAGGATATACACTTTAAGTAACTTTCGAAGTATATCATAGATATGTAATCTTTGGTATATATGTCGTAAATGTAAAAGTAACTTTGTGTAAACACTATTTTTATATTTTGTCATGTGTCTAACAATTGGTTTCCCAACGCCTCCCTACTCGTTGATATAGAATAGTATTGTTACACTTTACCTGTAAATTGTTTAAAACCACGTACGAACATTTGAATAACTGTGAATTCTCATATTTTTCACTTTTGTTTGAGAAATTTGAAAGTATTTGTCTCTTGTATAAGAACCATTTTAGTTCCTTTGACTCAACCTTTTAAATTTGAAACAAATATATACTTTCTTCTTCAAAATCTACCTAATTTATTAAATAAGTTTTTTTTATACTTCAAACGTTTATCCCTTAGATTTTTTTAATAATAGTCACGAGGAAGTGATTTTATTGGTGAAATTTGAAAAACGTTTAAATAAAACTGCTGAGGAGAATTTATTATCTTTTTAATCGTGGAGACATTTTTTTTGTATTTCAAAAGTATAGTTATTAGACTTCAAAATGTGAGTTTCTTGAATCTAGCACTCAGAATACATTCAGTAATAATCTGAATTATAGTCTTTACTGAGATGACTTGCAAATCCTTGTTCTGTACATCATGAGAAAGACAAACTTATAATAATTACATGTTTTTAATGTCACTTGATAGTTCTGATTTTTCATCGTTTTAATCGAGTTCGAAAGTTATAATGGATCTTGACAAACGTTTATTAACTTGCAGTAAGTCCGTCATTTTCTATTCATTATGATAATCCTTTAATCTAAGTTCATATACAGCCCTTCAAGACTTGCCAGTTCGTTAGTGGATTTTACTTGTCAAAATTGTCATATACAACCCTTCACGACTTGCCAGTTCGTTAGCGGATTTTACTTGTCAAAATTGTCATATACAACCCTTCACGACTCGCCAGTTCGTTAGCGGATTTTACTTGTCAAAATTGTCATATACAATCCTTCACGACTTGCCAGTTCGTTAGCGGATTTTACTTGCCAAAATTGTCATATACAACCCTTCACGACTTGCCAGTTCGTTAGTGGATTTTACTTGTCAAAATTGTCATATACAACCCTTCACGACTTGCCAGTTCGTTAGCGGATTTTACTTGCCAAAATTGTCATATACAACCTTTCACGAACTTGCCAGTTCGTTAGTGGACTTTACTTGCCAAAATTGTCTTCAGATCATACTCGTCCAGAAAAATATCAAGTTGGAATAGATTTCATTATTTTACCTTATTGGCTGCTTTCTATATCTTGAAGCAAATTTACTGTTAGGACATTTCTGAACGCTAATTAATTTTTTTTCATGATGGCGATACTAGTTTTAGCCATTTCTTTGTAGATCATTAGAAGTAAACTTTCAATGTAATTTTTATGATATCAATAAAAGGTAGGAAAAATTAACAAATCATCCAAATCTTATTAGCTTTATCACATAATTGTCATTTTAAAAAATCGGCAAAGTTAAATAAAAAACAAGCAAAGACTTTTAAGTGTCAACAACTTGCTACAGAAGTTTACTGACAGTTTTGAAATATGAGTGAACGATCTACAAAAAACAAGTACTAAGACCGTATACAAAGATGCAGGATTCAATGAGCCAGTAATAGCACTGTAGTTAATAATGCTAATTTTCAAAGGAATAATCGATGAACACGGTAATTCACATTTACGTCTCACTTAGAAAGACGATAATTGGATTAGTTTACTTATTTCGCTTCAGAACTGTAGTTCATTGAGTTTCATATCTGACTTTTCAAATAGTGCCAAATATTTGAAAATATCAGACTCAGGATTGTGGCTAATATTAATGGACTGACTATGATAAATAATCTTATCATTATGATTATTTGTGTGCTGGAGCACTGCTTTGAGAAACTATCAAATTTTATATACTAACATATTGGTTCGATCATAGTAATAAGATATTTTAGCCGTACAAACTTCTCACAGAAGTTCTAATACAAACTGCTGCAGCTGCAGAAAGTTCATCGTGAAAGATGCTCGAGAGTGTTTCGTGACAGTAGTTCTAGTGTCTCGTGACAGTACATCAATTGATTGCTATAGCAGCTGGAAGTGCTTTGAGACAGCAGCTTAAATGGTTGACTACTACTAATAATATTGGTACTTCTTCAAAAATCATGTTTGACGGTCTTTACCTAAAGATCTAAAATCAAACTGAAATTACTTTACTAAAAACGTTAAATACAACCAATATAAATAAAATAATATGTAAGAGTTACAGTCAAGAGCTAACTATCATTCCTAGGGATTAAAATATCTCTTTTGTTGTTTAAGACTCATAACGTAGGTAAATTAATACGTAGAATTAATTATATACGGAATATATATATAAAAGATACTTTTATTTGCGAGCAAACAATGTACTGGAATACATTGTCGTCCGATTAAAGCTCCGGTAAGAGGGCCGAAAGGTCGCAAATAAAAGTATATTAACGTAGAGAAAAATCCGTGTATAATTCTACATGACCCTTTTGTTGTCTGTACATTGTTACATTTTATGGTATAGTAATGTCCGAAAAAAGATCTTGATGAAAAAATTGGGAACATTTTTTAGAATTCTATGTATCCCAGTTCATAAAGGGTAAGAAGCAATGTTATATTGACTTTTTTGTTTTGTTTTTTACTCTCAGGGTGAAGATAGTGGCGGCTATTTAGGAGGTCGTGAATATTCTGAGAGAGCTCTATTTTTTTTATATTCCTGAGCCATCGCTGTTGCTGCACATATTTCCAAACTAGATGTGACATGTAGATTGAGGTGGGGTTGTAAAATTTTTAAACAACAAATAATGAACTGGTTCTATCTTCGTTTTTCAGTTTTTGAACAAGGGAACAGGAACAACGAACTGTTTCTTTTTTAGTTTTTTTCAAATTTTGAATAAGGGAACAGAAACAACGAACTTTGTTTTCGTTTTTTGAATAACAAAAACACGAACTGTTTCTTTTTTAGTTTTTCAGTTTTGGAATAAGGAAACAAAAACAACGAACTGTTTGTTTTCGTTTTTTGAATAACAAAAACACGAATTGGTTCTCTTTTTGGTTTTCAGTTTCTGAATAAGGGAACATACTCGTGATTTTATTAATTTAATAAATTTTATTAATTTAAGAGGGAAATAAAGCAGAAATTCTCGTTTAAAATTCCTTTTGAGGTGTGGAAGAGTTGCACAATAAAAGTTGATAAAATAAGAGAAAAAGATTAGCAGGTAACTGGACTGCTCTGTTTGTGCATAAAATTGCTGCAAAGAATCCAAAATGTTTCTCATCCTTCATTATGTGGGAAGGTATATGAAAAAAAAAACATTGCTCTTTCTTTACTGCATGTTTCCAGGATGTGTACAGTATGTTTTGAGAGTAAAGAAGAGCCAAAATAAGGGATGCCAGTGAAGGTCAAGTTAATGAGTTCATATACTGTTGTCAGGCATGAGATAAGAGTTATCAAAGGCAGACCAATAAGAGAGAGATGGATCGTAGACTGGCAGCTGCTGAATTCATTCACATTGGCCCTACAAATGCATATTACCAGCGCTTATTTGAAGTTCCTGAGTTTTCCTATAAGGTAGGAATAATTTCAAGATGGGGGACAAAGAATGTTGTGCAGAAAATGTCGTCAGATAACAGTACATGGGAAAAATTACACAAAGATGTAATTCCCGAAGTTGCATTGTTGAAGAAGATATTTATGGACTTAGATGATGATCCTTGTGCAATAAAAGGTTGAATCCAGTGTCTGTATATATTCCTATTTCAAGTTCATCTATATAGAAACGTGCAATTAGCAATACTTGCATATGAAATTGCTAATAAGAAAGAATTTCCGTATTTTATTGCTACTGGTACAGTTATAATCAAGATTACAGGACAAGAAAAGAAAATGCTGTATTATTCAATACAGCTGAAAGGACAAGAGAAAGATGATACACCACTACCAGTAGCAAAATGATTAGCAAGAGCTACAACACTGCTGATGTATGTACCTTCATTATGCTTATGGATCGTGATTTACACCAGTCACGACTACGGGCCAAATCACCTCAGCGGATAGAGGTTGATTACAGTTGGACTTTCAATCACGCCACTTTGTTGTCATTCAACCAAGTTACCTTGTTGTCATTCTCCAGTTACCTTGACCATTCATGGAAAGTACTACGCAAAAATGGGGAGAGAAGGTGGTTATTCAACATATGCTGTGCACACTTGCTACATGTGAAGGATAAAAACATCTATGATTGGCCTTATGATTAATGCACCAACTCTGGAGGAACTTAATTCAGCATTTCACATCCTGAGAATGCTTCTTTATCTAATCTCTACAAGTCATCTTGAATACAACCATGCACAGTCCAAACTGAACATTAGCATTGAATCCCAAGTAATTAATTTGGAATATGATTAATTTCCTGATGATGATTGAGTTTGACAATACAATTTTGGATATGGAACCAAGTAAGTCAGTCTTTGCAAAGCGTTTCCAAACTTAAGGAAAAGTACAATCTGAGCTGGTTCATACTGGTGTTACTGGTGAATCCAATGAATTCCCCAGCCTACAGCACTCAAATATCTAACAGCAACATACATTTCAATAGCATAGTTATGGACCAGTTTAGTTGCGAGATGGGTATAAGCATGATACCAATTCACCTGCAGAAAACTGGATGAAAACTCTAAAGAAAGACATTATGTAGGACGAAACATAATGCGTCGTGGGAAATTTATCAAAAGGTCTCGTAGCAAGCTTAAAGTACATCTACGTGAATACCGTCAAAAGATGGCCCTAACAAAAAGAAAAAGAAGAAATCACTATCATCTACATATAAGAGACAAAACAGATTTGGCAACCCATCAATGCAACAAAACAAATCAGATCCATCCATAGAACATACTTCTTCAAAGAAAAGGTACAAATCATTCCACATATATGAAGAACAATAAAGCAGAAAGAAAAAGAGAAAAACTATGTCATCTAACCCTCCACATGCAATACCAAAGTCTAAGAACGAATGAGCCCTGAACGAATGAAAGCTGAAAATATAGAAACTGTCTACTGTAGGCAAATCTGTCTACTCAAGGAGTTTTCCACACCCCAATATCTGTTCAGTTAACAACTTATATATATATTTTTCTGTATTTACTTCTTCATGCACCAAAAAACAACAACAACAACAACACACACGTGACACAGAAGTATATCAACTTCTTTTGGACATTGTCAGTCTTTTTGTGGGTGGGGCATTGTGGCTTAAGGAATATTGTAGACCTGCTCTAGTGAATTCAAACTGTAATTTATGGTGGAGCTAGGCAGAAAGGATTGTGGATGTCAGGTTTTTGTATAGAGCCGGATTCTTTACAGTAGGTGTCTGTGACTTGTTGGAGATAAATTCGAACAATAAACGGACAACACATAATCCACTTGTTTTAAAATAATACATTCAAAACAAGTAAAACGTATGCACAAAACATTTTTTTACACTATAGGATATCACAGTTGTATCTAAAACTTTAAATAATTCTCTTTTCTCGTCAAAAGTCCATACAGGCTGATTCAATTACTTTACAATCCAATTGAAAAGAATAATGTTTTCTTTTCTGTACTCTGTTTCTTGCTATACAATCTGCGATAAATTCACTTACGTTACCGCATGGGTTACCACAGTTGCATCCAGAACTTTAAATAATTGTCTCCTTTTCATCAAAGTCCACACAGACGAGCTCAATTAATTACTCAAGAGCACCATATAACAAGACAAATTATTCTCCTTATATCTGTTAAACAGTGAAACTCACTTTAAATATTGCCCATTATGGCTAAACTAACAATCACGCAGTCTAACTTCACTTTCATTAACTTAATGTTTCTGACTTAACTTGCGCTTATTTGGTCGTCTATTTATATATTTACCAACTGAGGACTAGAACTTTCTACAAAGTACAAGAAGCTATGGTGTAACAATACTCACTTAAAGCAACGAGAAAAATACAGAAGGTTCGAGTAATGTGACGTCAAATTATAACAACTGAATTACACACACAACGTTCGACTTTTATCGAGTTACCTAACGAAACTTGTCATAACTATCGTCTTTAAAATAATTACTTTTAACACTCTTGTTATGAAAACTAAATAATCATTAAATATTAGATCACTAATTGAACTAAATAATAACTCTTACATTAAACAGTCTTGTATATCCAACAGTGGAACACTTTTCTGTGATACCAGAAACAGTGATCAGAACAACTTGCTCAAAATGAACATGTCTTCAAAAGCATGAGACATTATCAAACAATGAAATTTTACTTGGGTAGGCTTCTTTAATTTTCCATCATTCAATATACAAAACAAAATGACACTAATTTTCCAGACATTTTCATTCAATGTGTTTGCTCTCTCTCTCTCCGGATCGGGATTTAGGTCTTTTGTGTCCTAGGAGGGTCAGGTTCCTGGGGACCTCTTCCTCCTTTCAGGACTGTGCTTTGTCGTCTGTGAATGTTGGTGTTGGTACTACATGAGGGTTGGAGTAAACCGCACTTGCTCCGACCCCTTTCAGGGCAATGTCCATGTATGTATCCATAGTTACATTCTGTGTTTGGCATTTCTTAATAAAGTCCATTATGCAAGTAACACATTTCACTAGTTAGAGGTGTGTTTTGCTGACAGCTTGTTTGTTTCTTTTTGAATTTCGCGCAAAGCTACACGAGGGCTATCCACGCTAGCCGTCCCTAATTTAGCAGTGTAAGACTAGAGGGAAGGTAGCTAGTCATCATCAACTCTTAGGGCTACTACTTTTACGAAATAATAAGTGAGATTGACCGTCACAATTACAACACCTCCATGGCTGAAAGGGCGAGCATGTTTGGTGGGAC
>NW_013665610.1:105063-110748 GCF_000517525.1 Limulus polyphemus
TATTGCGAGTCAGCGCCTAACCACCAGGCCATGCCGGGCCTTTGCTGGCAGCAACTTTCAACAACTGTTAATAAAACTAGTTATACGACGGAAATCGTAGGTCCTACAAGTTTATATCTCTGAGAAGTAAAATTAGCATTTGATATATATCTACAGACAAAGGCTAAAATCAATACTATTTTACACATAAAACTCTGAATAGTTTCATCATATCCATTTTTGTGTGAGCAACATGATTTATACAAATTCTGCAGGTTTTTGTTTGACGGCGGACAGAGTAATGTTGGCATTAAATGATAACCGCAACCACTATTTTACATATTAATAATGATATAAATTCAAATTTCATTGTATTGACTCTGTGATAATAACAGTATCTGTCTTCCTTCATTGGTAGTGACAAGAAGGGTAACAGTACAGTGTCACTGCAGGAGAGCATTTGTAAGTGGGAGGAATACAGCAATTCTAAATGTTCAGCAGGTTTGTTTCTGTTTTGGTGTGCAATAAATGATTCATTTTTTTTAAATAATTTGTAATAGTGATATAATTGCAGTAATGTACCATTCTGATATGTATATATAATACTATACACTGTAATCGATGTTGGCTATGGACAAATGCTACTTCTTTGCAGTGTATTTGAACAGGACGGTTTGGACGTGTATATATATAGCGGAATACGATTATTTGAAGCTCAGGAATTTCTAAAACACTGGACACCTGTGTTCACCCTTAGTGTTTCATTTCTCAAAGAGGACGTGAAACCAAAAAATATCTTAGATTCTGTGGATGTTGTGGGGAGAGTGTAAATACAGGAATAACCTTGTTTGTGTTTATACGTTACATTTGTATAGAACTTTGGGGTGCTTTGGCGTGAAGGCTTTTTGAAAAAAGACAATAAATGCAGTCAATAATTCTGAAGTCAATTGAAAAAGTGTATAATTTGTTGTGATACTATATTTGATGTATTCCAGGCAAAAACAAATTTTCTACACTCCAATCATTTTAGTTGTATTTCCATTTTATATAACAAATGATATATTTGTTCATGTTGACCAACATATTGATTTGTTATTTTAAAGGTACACCGTACTTGCATACACTTAATGCAATGGAACTCATTTATATTGCTACTTTTGGAAAGAAGGCTGCAACTATGTGGTGCAACTATGATGGATTGTCAACTCCTGAAATTGAAGCTGTGGAAGAAAAGGTCAATGTTGTTTTAGCAATTTCATGCAAAGAGAAAGTACACTTATAAGTAATTAAGATTTAATTATATTTGACATTACTTTGTTATTTTTATGAATGCTATTTTCAAATGCAGAGTAATTTGTAAAATTATGTAGTTTCTATGATATAATGGTACTACTGAATAGCAACAATTTTATCTTATTTTTTTAAGTTGGGACCTTTTTGTTGTTAATATTATTATTATTTTAATACGTTCAGATCCTAAAATGTCAATTTAAAGAAATATTTCAAATCTTAGATTGGCAAATTGTTATTTGGCTTTAATAAAAAATACACTGAAGCAAATATTTGGAAAAAATTGATGAAAAAGTAACAGCGTGTCATTTTTCTGCTAGGTTTTGTATATATGCAAGAAAATATTTAATATCAATGTTCTTTTTATTTGTTTTCTTTAATCAGTTGTATGTATCTCTTTTTAGGTACCTGTTTACTTCACCTGCCAGTAATAAGTAAAATCAAAACTGTATAATAATTACACTGTAAGAATCGGAAAGGTTCTATTTGGTAATATCATGTGGCTTCAGGTTGAACCAAGAAGTGTGGAAAAGAAACTTGTGTCATGTTAAATAAACTGTCTGCTTTATTTCTTTCAACTTCAAATTCTCAGTCATTGGCGTGAAGACAACTTTAATCTTTCGTATGTTATGTACTGGCTCATAAGATTACCAATGTTGTCCTGAATATTATCACAAATATTTACCACAGATAAGAGCATCAAAAATGAAACAGACTCTGCATATGCAGCTGAATTAGTGAATACCTTAGAGTTGAAAAAAAAGTAAGAAAATGAAGTACTGTATCCTCTAGTATTCAAAAACTGAAAGACGAAAGCGTACGAGTCTATTTTTCGATATTCAGAAGCTGAAAAGCAAACTGGTTCCTTATTCAAAAACAGAAATACGAAAAAGAGCCAGTTTGTTTTTCATTTTTCAGTAAACAGAAAACAAGCTAACTCATTGTTTTGAAGAAGAAAAACAATAAATCACTACACAAATTAATAGCTTTAAGTTGAAACTCGTTGTACACACTTCATCATCATATCGGTTTTAAACGACGACGTGATCTGTTTATTTTTAGGAATACTAGAATATTATTCCAGCATGGCATTCAACTGATAAACGCTTGGTGATATATTTTTTCAGATATAAAAAATACCTTTATATTTCTGTTTCTTCTTGTAGAGGCTGGATCTTTATTTAACCTTATTCATGTAATCACTTTTTATTTTAAATAATTATATTTCCCTTGAGTATCCTGTTTAATCAAAACTGAGTCTGTTTTTTTATTGAGATCAAAAGATTATATATTATTTACGAAATAAATTATAAGAAGACCAAGGAAGACTATCAATATGAGTTCTCCTAGTTCCAAATATCTCATTAGTATAACGAGGTACTAAATCATTCTTTAAACGTATCAAAAGAGATTCATAAGAAGACAAATTCGCAACAAACTGCATTTTTTTAGGTGGATTTGCAAAAGCACCGCTAATGAGGTAAGGTATTTTTTTCTCAATAACGCTAAGTCAGTAAGAATACGAATTAATAATGACATCATATGGTTTGTTTAGGAAATAGTAACTAGATTGTACAGAACAAAGTTGGTTTAATAATAAAGTTTGTTCCACATTGCGACAGAACATTGTCGTTGCTATATCAATTAGGATAAAAAAAACACCTATTTTTGGTAATTAATCATAAAGCTACACAATATGCTATCCTGCTTTACCCACCACAAGCATCGAAACATGAATTGTAGAGTTATAAGTTCCCGGCCTTAATGCTGAGCGATAGGGTGGCTAGAAACTAAATGAAGTTTAACCCAAAAATAGAGCTTTTTAAATGATTTAAAGAACAAAGTACTTTTGCACCAAAAATCTAGTGTACTTATAACCGATTTTACATACGATTTGAACTGGCTAACTCAAAATGAAAACAAATTTACAGTAGAAAAAGGCAAGGAGTGAGTTGAAAAAAAAGAGGACTATTCAGATTCTAATGTGTTAAAGAAAGTAGAATTTTTATGTTGTTTTGAAAATTAGCAGAGCACGTCTCCCATACCTACCAGCTGAAATATAAGTAAAAGATTTATATTCAACCTTTAGGATGATAAATTTTAAGATCTAAGAAATAATGAAACCATTTACCTAAGTAGCTAAATGATAAAATCGCTTGTTTTATAGCATATACATTATTATTATCAACCCTAATTTCCTACTGACCTATATTCTTCTAAAAAAATTCAAATTTAGACATAAATTTAAAGTATAAAACAAAGAAATAAAACAGAAACAAATTGTTTGCCAGTTAATACAATTCAGGATTGTCTAATTATAAATGTAAAAAAAAATTAACATGGCTGAATGCAAGTATAATGATCTGTAAACTTCTTAGTCTGTCAAGTGATTTCATACTAAAAAGAACACACGTGGTTTTACTTTATTCAGTTTTTGTCTTGTTTTTTTATTATCATTGGACGTAATTTACAAATAAGATGCTTGAACTTCCGTAAAGGTACCGTAATGTTGTTAAAGAATTGGGTTTTAGGAATCTTTATAAGTAGAAAAAACTGGTGAGTGGCATAGTTTTGTTATGAATTTAGCGCAAAGCTACACGAGGGATATCCGAGCTAGTCGTCACTAATTTAGCAGTGAAAGACTAGAGAGAAAACAACTAGTCATCACCACCCACCGCCAACTCTTGGGCTACTCTTTTACCAACGAATAGTGAGATTGACCGTCACATTATAAGGCCCCCACGGGCTGAAAGGGCAAGAATGTTTGGTGGGCTGGGGATTCGAACCTGCTACTCGCAGATTGCGAGTCAAGCGCCCCAACCACCTGGCCATACCAGGCCTGATGAATGGAGAGATAAAATAATCGAACCATTTCCAGAGAGAGGAGTTAGGAGATACTAACTAGTATAGGGCACTTTTCATGCATGTGTCATATTTTTGTAGCTTTCAAATTTTATGTTCCTCTAATTGACCTTCTTCGTCTCTGCACGTTTTTACTTTGTTGCTTAGTGAAGCTTAATTCTTATTGGACAACACAATGCATAAATTATGTATGACCACAGATAAGCTGAAAATGATGCACGTGAACAAATTGCATTTGCTGCTTTTAATACGTTGTCTATAAGCACACACGCGCACTCGTGCCTCGGAATAAATATTCATTATTCATAGTACTTTCCGAAATAGTTGAGCTCACTTCAGAAACTAAACTCTCTACTATAATCGAAATAGCTAAAACATACAATAAAAGACATCATGAGTTATGACAACATTCTTAAAGCTTTGTCTATTCATCTCTTCAAAATCAAAGTTTACGTATGAATCCATACGATAAGACAAAGTTAAGTTTACCGGGGGATTGTCTATTACGCGATTTATACAACAAAGTAATATCTTACTTATTGGATAATCGTTTTTTGTTTGGACTAGCAAGTTCTTAAATATTTTAGCTGTAAAAGTTCAGTTATGTTTGTGTAGCTATAGAAGTGTTTTCACCTCTAAAGAAACTGCTGTGGGAAGAATGTTTTTCTGAGTAACAGTAATATGTCTAAAGTACATTTAGTAATTCCGTGCCACTCCTATAGAAATCAATTAGTTTACTTGTATAAGATAAGGTAAACTAGAAGATTACTAAAACTCCTTATAAGTATCTTAACAATTCTTATCTTGTGCGTAAATCGTTCTGAGTCAGTAATTCACTTAATTCGTGATCTCTAACAGTAGTTGCTAAATTGCTGTAGAAAGCCGCTTAACATTATTCAAATGATGACAACTCTCTTATAGAAATATTTTTGTTTAAGTTTACTGATTTAAGGATTACACATTAAGTAAATTAGTTTATTCTCGACTACTCTATTTCCACATTAAAGAAAAGAATCGAACGTGGTGTGAAAAATTAGACGAGACCAATTCTCTTAAAGACGGTTCTTTAAAAGCTCTTTCTTATTAAAGTAAACTCATTTGATCAAACTAGATCCACTCTTTCCAAAAAATTCCAAAATTTTTCAGAAATGTTGACTATCGTTCTTGATAAATTTCTAAAATTCTTCAGCAAGTGAAAAGCTTTCCCCTGGACTTACCAGCAGTAAAGGTAATTTCTGCAGAGAGACGTCGAATTTGAGCAGATTCACCTTTGCAATATTACCAAACTCCTGATCTCCTGAATCATTAGCATTCTATGGTTTTGTTCCGAGAAGAAAATATCCTTTAAAATTCAGTCTGTCTGAATGTTTATATTCTAACAGTTCTTGCGTATTAACCGAAGAATTGCAGATGGAGTATGGGTGCCATCGACTTTTTAAATGCGTTTTTAAACTATTTGTTCATCTAATGTTTTGTGGGTTCAAGATTTTGTTGGTTACAGGGAACTCTAATAGCGTATGAGTCATAGACATTATGTATGTATATATAAATCTA
>NW_013665610.1:111622-124404 GCF_000517525.1 Limulus polyphemus
AGTCAATCTCAAACAAGCTTGGCATGTTGACGCTTTAGAAAATGGTGAATATTCCAAAAGGATTCAAGGTCAAGGTATGAAAGTTGTTTGATTGTTTCTCAAACAACCATGTCTTTCTCATGGCCAATGGGATGTAGGTTGTTCAAGGGTGAGATCACCTTGTTGGTAGATGGAAAGCAAACTGCAAATGTTATTTATGAAGAAGCTTTGTTATAATTTTAAAATTTTGAGATAAAGTTTATGTTCAAATTATTACTTTGAAATATATGATTGCTGATAAACTTAAATTGTTTTAATTTTGTATTCTGCAGTTTTTATGGCGTTTTTTACAATTACATATAAGGGAAGCAACTTTCCGTGTCCTAAGATAACAATTCATTAATCATGAATTAAACATAACTTCCGTCCAGGAGACGGGTACTCCAGCTAGTTAACAATATTTTTCAAAACAATGAGGAACTTATATGTAGATACGTATTTTATAAAATAAATATATTGTTTTACAGGTTTATTAGATTTTTTACGTAAAGTAATTTTACATTTTCAGCAGTTTTGTCAAAATTGATCAATGGTTTAATGGATTATTCAGTAAAACATTTTGTTAAATCGCCCTTTTCTCAAGAGACGTTATACTACTTTTACATCAAATCACTTAATTATTAGCACAGTTGGTGTTGTGGCTTAATCAGGCTTGACGAATTAAAATTCATGTTAGGGCAGAAGTTAATCTTATTAAGGAGCCACCCGAGGCGTTGGCATGAAATCATAAAACATATTTACATTCATCAAATTTCTTAAAACTCATTTCTCCAACCAAAGGCATCAAAAAATAAATAATTTTGAATTGAAAAGAAGCTTACAGGATTTACTAGACAGGAAAGTAGTTGATATACTCGACACAATAAAAGAACAAAGCTTCATGCTTGGACAAACACATAGAAATGTAGAGTTCTTTAAACGTGATCAACACGGAATACAGAGGAACTTACAAGACAACTCCATTTATCTTGACTAGGCCAGAAATAAAAAAGACCACCTGGACGGAATAGAAGTCTCTTTCTTTTTTCTCTCTCTTTTTGCTATGGAAGTTGCAACAAAAACAACAAGATGACACAAACACAAAAGAAAACGTGAAAGAAAACACTCAAAATGTCGCGAAATATGTGTAAAAACATTTCGGCTAGAGCAACTTTTAAAGGCCGAAGAAAGTAAATGAAACAAGAGTTAAAAGAGAAGCATTGAACATTCCAGGAAAGAGAGCACAAATATCTACAATTCAACTGTTTCGTAATGCTTCAAACAATTTCCTCATGTTTTGTTATGCTATTTGTATAAATACGATCATTATAGGAGCTGTATGAGGGGGGATAACTTCAGGTTATGTTTATTACTCTTTTTGTCTGTTTTACTAACCTGTTTCTATTCTTGTAAGTTTTATTTCATTGCTTTTCTGTTTCATTAGAAGAAACTACATTCATGCAACTGGAAGGCTTTGGGTTTGATCATCATATATATCTGCTTTTAGTTTTTGAGTTTTCGTTTCATCTCATTTCATCTGAGGCTTATGAATAGAGGTTAAAATGATAAATTGTTTTTGCCCACTACTAGATTAGTTTTATGTCTAAAATATATTTTTCTCTCGGACAAATCTTATCATTGTTACACAGTACTTTGTACACCTGCCCACCAGTGACCCAGCGGTGTCTGCAGGCTTACGACGTTAAAAATCGGGTTTCGATACCCGCAGTTGGCAAAGCACAGATAGCCTATTTTGTATCTTTGTACTTAACAACAAACAAACATAAAATTCTAATTTTATATCTTTGTCGTATGTGTGAGATGATATCTGTTTTTTGACATTCAGCTTCATTAATGTCCCATTCCCCTTTTAAGATTAATAACTGTTGTTTTAGTTTTGATTACATAAATGTATTTTAGAAATACCTTTTGTTTTGTGTCTAGAATAACCCAAATTTAAAAAAAGTTTTGATTTTTCCCAGTGGCTCATTGGTAAAGCTTATAACGTTAAAAACCGATTTTCGATACTCGTGGTGGGCACAGCACATATAACCTGTTGTGTAGCTTTGCGCTTAACAACAAAGAAATAAACAAACAAACCTATTGTAAAAAGGTGGGTAAATTAGATTTCGGCATTTTGTTAAAAACTCCTATGTTGTTTCATGTGGATGTAGAGGTTATCAGATAAATTGAGGGTTAAGTACTGCTGTATCACGAATGAATAAAAAAAGCAATAATTAGGTTTATACTTAAGCCTGTAAGGGTGTCGTACACAGGAAAATAGCTTCTGAAAGGGAGCTTTATGTTTATTATTCGAAAAAAATATTTATAGGAAGAAGAAAAATAGAAAAGTATATTTTTTTTTGAAAGTTTAAAGGGTGATTTTAAACAGCCACAAACGCAAATGCTATTTCACTATGTAGTACTTCGGTCCCTTTGAATACACAGCCAAAATTTGTTGTGGCCATTTTGAATCAGCTAGAACCAGAAAAAAATTTTTTTTTGGTTTTGGTTGTTTGGAAAAGAAAAGGAAAATGATATATGAGAGAGTTCTGTCCTTGAACCTAACGCAACACATAAACGTGTGTGTGAGTATTGCAGGCTTCAGTATTACACAGTTTTGAACAGTTCATGTAAAACATCTTAGAAATTTGGTCAGCAATTTTCAAGTGAGCTTACAATAAAATTTTTTGCTTAGTTCTTTATATAGCTATACCGATTAAACGGGGATCCGACATGGCCAGATAATTAGGGCGTCTCGACTCGGCAATCTGAGGATCGCGGGTTCGAATCCCCGTCCCACCATACATGCTCGCCCTTTCAGCCGTGGGGCGTTATAATGTGACGGTCAATCCCACTATTCGTTGGTAAAAGAGTACCCCAAGAGTTGACGAGGGGTGGTGATGACTAGCTGCCTTCCCTCTAGTCCGTCACTGCTCAATTAGGGACGGCTAGCTCGGATAGACCTTGTACACCACCCACCGCCAACTATTGGCCTACGTTTTACCAACGAATAGTGGGATTGACGAAAATACTATAATGCCCCCACAGCTGAAATATATAGTTAGTAGATATTAGATTAACAAGATTTAGGCCTAAGTTAAAACTTATGTTCTAAGGTTTAATTTAAAAGTCATAAATTTAAATTATGATTAATTACCATTAATTATCACGATTTACAATGCAAAATAGTCACAATATACAAAATAGTTAGAATTAGTATAAATTCTAGAACCGTACGTTGAAATAAAACGAAAGCATTTAAGTCTTATTCATAGATTTAAATAGTCAATAGATATTACAATAACTAGATTTAGCCCTAGGTTAAGACTTAGGTTCTGAGGTTTAGTTTAAACTATTGTCAATAAATTTTATATTTAGACTAATTACTAATAATGACTGTAATACAATTTATAATTTAGAATAATCAGAATATATGAAATATTTAGGATTTAGTATATTTATTAAAGTGAATTGTCAGTTGATCTCCTCATCTTGTAATGGCCAACGTTTTCGATGGGGCCTGACTTAATCTGTAAAGTGCTTCAAGTAATCCTTATACTAAGTACTATTATACTGCATTATTGTACAAAAATTCAGGCCATTAACTTGTTCAAGAGCTTACTTATAACTTTTGTTAACATGTAGCAAAATATTTCATTAACTTATTAAAATAATACAATCGTTGTTTTCTTAGTATAAAGCTACACAATGAATTATTTGCGCTTTTTCCACGGTGGGGAATCCAACTCCAGATTTTAGCATTGTAAATCTGTAAACTTATTGATGGCTCAACAGGGTTACATTTGTAAAAAATCAAATTTCATTATTATCTCAACACACTTCACAAAGGCCCATTAATTTAACATACACGACATGGCCTACTGAAATACATTATATCTATACTGTTAAGCTCTATGTCTCATGTACATTCAAGTTACAAAAGTTGGTGTATGTCCCCAGGAATAAAAACAAACAAACAACAGACAACCACATTCAGAAGAAATATTTAGTTTACTCACCTTACAGTCATAACCGAAACGCGCAAGTAATTAATATCACCACAAAGGCATAAAAGGGAACAATTTTGTTTACTTTAGCGCAAAACTATTCCCCACCTATTGTGCGTCTAACGTGTCTAGTTAATCTTGAATTTTAACATTATATGCTGATAAGTGTGTCGTTGAGCCAGCGGGGGAGAAAAGTGAACATAGAAAATCAATTTCATGCCTACCAAGTATGTGAAACATATAACTTCAAAACAATAAACAAAAAAACACACGAAAACATGCACTTATACAACAGGGGGTTCTCAGACTAGAACCACAGGAAAGTGTCGGAGGGGGGGGGAGTTGTAGCAAATATACAGTGCTGCTAAGGTATTCAGTATCTATAGATTCAGTGGCATCAGTCAGAATGCGGAACGTTTTGGGGGCCTTGTGGTAAGAAAGCTTGGGAACCTCTAATCTACAGGATATAAGAAATATATGGTCAGTTTTATGTGTAATGGTCTTTTTGAATTTCGAGGGTCGGGTATTTTTTATCTCCCAGGAATGTGTTGTACTGTGTACATAATTATGTAGGCCCGGCATGGCCAGATGGTTAGGGCGCTCGACTCACAATCTGCGGGTCGCGAATTCGAATCCCCGTTACACCAAACATGCTCGCCCTTTCAGCCGTGGGGGCGTTATAATGTTTCGGTCAATCCCACTATTCGTTGGTAAAAGAGTAACCCAAGGGTTGACTGTGGGTGGTGATCACTAGCTGCCTTCCCTCTAGTCTTACACTACTAAATTAGGGACGGCTAGCGCAGATAGCCCTCGTACAGCTTTTCGCGAAATTCAAAACAAACAAACATAATTATGTGTGTAGTCTTACCTTCTTTTGTTCAAATGACTTAGACTATATTCGAAAGTTTTTGAACTGTTTTGAAACTTGCTTTGATAGTAATCTCTAAATTTCCCCATAACTTTGGGATGTAATATATTACTGGTTTGTTTCTGAGATATTAAAAGGCAATTATATATATTTCCATTTTTTCGTTACACGTGATCAAATCATATACAGTTGCTACAGACGCTTTGTGATAATGCTAGGCAGCTGATCATTGATATATTTATACAATAATCTTTGTTGCCTCATGAATTTTAGTTATATTTTGAGATACATGACGCATGTTATTCGTCTGGTTCTGTCTGTAAAGATATATGCAATACCTGTTTTAGTGAAATCTGAGGAAATATTGTAGAAAAACATTATAAGGTACAGTTTTCTGTAAGTCTTGTTCTTCAGTACCTAGCTATGTTACATGTCCAAAACATCTGAACGTAGTATTCGATATTCTGTTTCCATTTCCATGGTGGGATATAATGATAGATGTTGATTATTTACTTATTGTGATTTTTTTTCAAAAAATTTAATACCTTGTCTCCAGAGTTTAAATATGTCCCTTACATACCTCGATAATCGAAACACCTATTGTTTTCGGGAAAGACAATAAGGCTTTTACTTCGAATGTTCCTTCAAAACCTTCATAAGTGAACTCGTGTTTACTACATTTTCATTTATTTACTTTGTTTTACCTTTCATGTTTTAGCCTATAGCATTTTTCTTTACTCGGTAAAATTATTATGTTTTTAAGTATTTGAAGATACATCTAAATTCCAATGAACCTGATATTCGTGATAAAAAATCACATTAGTCTGCATATGGTTTTCAATGATTCTCTATCTTTCAGCATTTAACATAATAACTTTGACGTCTGAATTTTCTAAGGCTTCGAAGGTTCGTTAGATAACTGATTGCTAGTTTCTAGTAAAAACAGATTCTGAAATTATAACTGTGAGCTTATCAGTGAAGTAAAGGAGCGTTTTATGAACTAACCCCGTTTAAATATTTTTGTTGTTGATATCTTTTGTACTAATTCACCCAAGTTTTGTCTTTATATTATTTACTGCTTGAAGTGTAACTTTATTTTATGCTTTTATTTTCAGATATTTTATGCAGATTTGAAACAGTAATTATATTTTTTAACGTGAGAACTTGCAAAAGCACTTTTGCATTTAAATCAGATCAATACTCTCCAATCACTTTAAAAGTTATTGTATTACATGGTTATTAATCCATTCAAGACACCTGAGAGAATTTGAGATGGCTACTAAACTGCCTTCAGTGATACATGAAAACTTCCAACTGATAGATCTGGTCACATCAAGGCAAAGTGTAAGTATTGTGAGTGGACTAATTCTACTTTAGGAAAAACCACTTATAGCCTGCTGACACATCAGAAGGTAAGCATTTTAAAAATATAACGTTCATAAATGGAAACATCGGCTCATGTAGATACGTAGATCTTGAAAGTCGAGTTGTTGATAACTGGATCAATTGTTGGTTGAGATGTTGCAAAAGAACTGTCTGAAAAATGATCTATAGGAAATAGTACAGCTTATAGAATGAGTCAGATCAACATAGGCTGGTAAGGCAATCACTGATTGGCATGTTATTTAGCCAATCAGGAAATGTCACAGACCTACTGAAGGATGTGTAGATTGTATAGGAATTCTTTTTGGCGGCAAAGGACACGTTTATGTGTTTGAATAAAGGTGGCTTCCAAAATAGAGACGTGAAAGGTCGACCGACCATTTGTAGTAATTACAAACATGCTATCCGTGTAGTTGTCAGCACAAGTCGGGTTCACTAATAAATGCTGGCCAATCGCTGATTCACATTTTGGTGGTAGAACTTTTGTTTTACAGGAGCGACATGGTAAATTATTTTCTTTCTCACTCTTAGTTCTTATGGATGTGGGTACATGCTGTTTAATTCTATCCTGCAATCTTTGTGAAGTGCGACCTACGTACCACCATTCGCAGTGGCACGAGAATTCATAAATAACCATACTTTTGAGTGTGGTAGTTTTCGCATCTTTGTGTGTTGCAGGCAATTCGTCCAGTTATCAACGCTATTTTCAAGTTTTGAACAACTCGACTTTCAAGATCTACGTATCTACTTGAACCGATGTTTCCATTTATCAACGTTATATTTTAAGATCTGTGCAAGAACTCAGCTGACAAATGTTTCCGTATATCAAAGCTATCTTCAAGTTTTGTATAACGAAATACTTTTTCAATAACACCTTTTTATTATTTTTATTAATATGACCTATATTCTATGTAAATTAAACTATATAATATTGGTAAGCTAAATTTCTAATACGTGTTAAACTATATTTTTTATTATTTTCATTTATTTAGTAATATATGTTTTTATTAATTTTATCATAAACTATATTCTATATTATATAACTGAGATATTAATTTATTATGATATATTTTTATTATTCTTATTATTATGAACTACATTCTTTAGTTAAACTAAATTTCTCATATTTTAAACTATATTCATTATTTTTATTTATTATTATATGTTTTATATTATTTGTATTTCTAGCATAATCATGAGGCTTGTTTGTTTGAATTTATGCAGAAAGCTACACAATGGGCTATCTGTGCTGTGACCACCACGGTTGTCGAACCGCTGTGCCACTGGGGGGCAATCATGAGGCAGAGCTACAGAAGTCTACATTTGACTCAGGTACTTCTGCTCAAGTTCAGCAGCGTACTGTACTGAATCAACTAAATATAAGTCTACACACTTGTCAGAAGTACATCACTAACAAACTCGTCAATTTTATTGCCGTTACACTGCAACACTTCTCAGTGGTGGAGTCAAAAGATTTTCAAGATCTAATGGCAACCATGGATTCTCGGTATATTCTTCCCAGTCGCAGGCCTCTGTCCACAATCTTGATCGAGAGCAAGTTTGATGAAGTCCAACAAAAAGTCATCTCTCTACTGCAACTTGTACCTAACATCAATATCACTGTGAATATCTGAAGTAACAGACAAATGCGCAACCTTTTTGGAGTCACTGGTCATTTTATACTTGACTGGAAAATCCAAATACTCATGCTGGCACACACAGGGACACCACACATCTGATAACATTGCAGCTCAAGATGATGAAATAAGATATCTCTTTAACATCAACAACAAGGTGTCATATGTGACATCTGATAACGCATCCAACATGATCAAGGCTTTCTACTTGCCTGGATGTGAACCGCAAGATAGATGGTGATAACTCATCTACAGATAGTGACTCAGAAGATGAACTTTTGGATCGAACTAAATCAGCAGACAATTTATCCGAATTTCTTCCTGAACATGATCTCTGCTTTTTCCATACGTTACAGCTTGTGGTCAGGTATGGCATGGAAAAAGCTGAACCACTGCTGAAAGTAATTTCCAAAGCATCAGCCATCGTGTCTACATTCGAAAATCAACACAAACAACTGATCTATTTGAGGGAGAGGTCAGAGTTCAGTCGGTGACACCAACACGATGGAACTAAGAAATTAAGATGATTAAGTCATTATTAGAGATTTCCCAGAGAAGTTGGATAATATAAATACTGGTACATCGAAGTTTACTTTCATGATGGTACTGTGATTGCAGATTTGGTGAAAATATTGACATCTTTTGAAGAGGCAACAGATTTCACCCAGGGTCAGAACATTGTTACTTCCAGTTATGTAGAACAATGTGTTTATGGGCTGATGACTGAGATTGACAGCGTTCAGTCCAAATATAATTTTGATCTTGTCTCTGCACTGAAGAAATCTGTCCACGCCCGGCTGACTCAGTATGAGCAACGAAGTGTTTTCTGCATGGCTGCGGCATTGGATCACAGATTTAAACTTAACTGGCGTTTCACTAGATCTATGGTATACGAACCCATTCGAATGCTCCTGTAGCAAGAAGTCAAGAAAGTTTCCTCAACAAATAATCCTACAACCATGGAACCAATAGAGGACTGCAACATACCCCCTCCACTCGCAAAAGAAGAAAGCTCTTTAGTTTCTTTGCTGCCTCCAAGAAACCAGCCACCTCATCTTCAGAGTATACAGAGATCAACAACCCTCTAGATTATTGGAAGATCAATGAAATAAACTTCCCTACCTGTCTCTACTAGCTAAACGCTACCTGAGTGTTCCAGCATCCTCTGCACCCATTGAGCGCTTGTTTAGCATCGGAGACAAAACCCTCAGATTTGGTTGCTGCCACCTCACTGGCAAGACGGTTGATAAGCTCATGTTCATAAAGAACAATGGACAGTTATAATATCTACAAGTCTCCTTTAAAAAACATTTTTGTTCCAAAACTTTGTTCTTGCGTTTTGAAAAATAAAGTATTGAAATGTTATTATTTGTTCAGATTTTTACTTCTGTTTCTAAAAAGTTTGTTTCATAAAATAAAAGTATTGAAATCTTATCGTCTGCTGTTTATCATTACTGCATATTACCTGACAAAGTATTCAAGAATGTATTCCTATGTATTCGTATTCGAATACTTAGCATTTCTCTTGTATCCGTTTTCGTATTCGTATTCATAAAAATATGAATTATTTGTATTTGTATTCGATTACTGATCTCCAGTATTTGCCCCATCCCTGCTGTTATCCATGAAGAGGCCTTTGAGCCTCTTAGCGGAACGAGGATATGTTATGCTAGTTAATATCATTGATAGTAGGATAATTGTCTTAAATGTATCTTCTGCCTTAAGGACAGTCTGTACACTTTCAATGTTTGTTTGGATATTATGTAAGAGTAAAAGAAAAGCTAGTTCAAACTTACAATCTGTTTACACAGTTTGAATATATATATATATATATATATAGGAGCGTCTTATAGATCTTTTCTGATTGTTTATAGAATTACAAGATATCACAATATAAATTCATAATAATTACAAATCTACGAAAATATTTATTTTTATAAACTATTGTATACAAGGGATCTGCTTATGTCAATATTATTGTCTTTTTCGGTTTTTTGTTGAAATATTCTCTTCAAATTATGAAGAAGGTGAAAATTTATTTTTATTTGGTTAATAACAGTTTTCAAAGGTGAAACACACATTACAGGATATCACTTAGATAATATAAGTGTAGCGCGGAATTTTGTTTTTATATAAGCTCACACATAAATATGTTTTACATGTAATTAACATGAAATAAAATTTTGTTGAAAAACCGATATTATATATAATTCAATTTATTACAATATATAAGAATGAGGTGAAATTATAATCATTTATAACATTAGGGAAAAGAAGTAAAATATATTGCACCTTTTTTTACAGTCACTTTGATATACTTTAACATGTTTTAAATTTATAATTCATTTATCTGCAATGTATTTTAGATAATAAGTTGAATATGAATGAATTATACAATTGAGTCGAGAAACTTTCTGTGCGATGGATCACTTGCGAAAAAGTAATATATTTAAAATAAAAACAGTAGTAGCATAAAATTAAAGAAAAAAGCGAATAAAAACATAAAGTGTATGCACACTTTAAGTTAAAGACTCCTTGAAATTTTCAGTTGACTAACTTTTAAAATATTTCTGAATTTCAGTACTTTGTATATATTGAAAGCTTTAGTTTCAACTACCATGCAACTGAAATATAAATAACTGAAAAGGTAGCCCAATATGTCTGCTTGTTTGATAAAAAACTAATATGTTCTGTTGCAGTTTGAGTATTGGTTTCATGACATCAAAGATTTATCTTTTTTTCTTAGAATACATCAGAAGCAAAGTTGATGATAACATTTTAATAGCTTTCGATAAAGCCAGTTGTTTAATAGCAGTAAAACGGCCAATTAGCTAATTTAATTTGAAATATCCTAGGGAATAATCTAAAACAAAATTATAGTAGATTTATGACAATAAATAGTAGTAGCACCTTTTGGTGATGCTGGAGTTTAATTATAAGACACGCTATTCGATACTTTTAGTGTTATTATTTTTTTGTGTTCATTGTATTTTTCATTCGATACTTTTAGTGTTATTATTTTTTGTGTTCATTGTACTATTCATTCGATACTTTTAGTGTTATTATTTTTGTGTGTTCATTGTACTATTTTCCTACAATCCAAGTCAACAGGACAGGTACAGTGTACAATAGTGTTTTCAGATAAGCTATCGTTTTAACTGAGTCGTCCATTAGGAGAAAATGGCAGGTATAGACTGGAACAGAACAGAAATTATATTTGAGATAGTGATGTCTTCCGCCATACAAATAAACCCGAAACTTTCAGATATAAATAGAGAAGAAATTATACCTTGATCTAGACAACAGAGAGAAAAAAACACCCAACAAAACCATAAGTCGCCACACAAACTCGCTACAAAATTGAATGCAAGTGCTTTAGAAACGTTGTTAATGTCGAGGTTGACCTAAAACTTTTACAGTTTTACGTATTTTTTTTTCGTTGTTATTTTTTTAGATAGAGCTGGATTTTCACGTCTATGTAGTGTCTTGGCGGCTAGCCACAACATCTTAGTCTAGTGAGAATTAATACAATCCTGGAAGGCTAGACATATCGGTTGACAACCGTTAATCATGATGATACCAAGTGGTATACAGCGCCGCATTCTGCTGACCATCAATCTATCAGTGTCGAGCTTGGTAAAGTTACGGAAACATTCAAGAGTACAACATTAACTCGTATGTAATGTTTAGTTTTTTACATTAAAATAAATCTAATAGATGCTTGACACTTTCTTCTCATTCTTTACCACATCTCATGAACATTGATTACATATTTTTTTACGTGTTCAAAAATGTTTTTTTTTTACTTATTTATGAAACTAAAGAGGAAAATCAAACAATCCAAACGCTTAAAAATCTATTATCATCAAGTTTATTTAATGGATGCCAAAGTCGTTAATTCTATAAAAAAAAGCGCTTCTTTACTGCTGTTCTTCGAACAGTTGATTACAAAATATGCTAGGGTGATTTACTGTGAAAACTTAATCATTGCAAATTATCCAATATGCTCTGGGCATAGTCAGGTGGTTGGGGCGCTCGACTCGCAATCTGAGGGTCGCGGGTTAATTAATTGGGGTTTTAATTTCACGTTCAATATTTATTGAGGGAGCTATTAACTCCTCTTGTCAAACTCGACGTGATTTTGCAAGTTATTATAACTATTTATAACTTGTTGTAATTTTGCACGTTACAATAAATCTTAGTATTGTTGTAATTACAAATGATATATTATTGTCCTTTATAAGTGCTTTGCTAATATGTATTTAGCGTGCAGTATTTTTAAAACTGTTTTTATTACCTATCAGTTAGTCTGAAGACGGCTCCGAAAAAGAAGATGAAAATTTGATCAATAAATATTGAACGTGTACAGAAGAATATGATTGAATTATTATTATTTTTTTGTGATTGCCGAATATCATTTTCTAGTCTTTTTTACTATATTTCTTTTGCTTCTTCATTTCCTATAAAACCTCAAACGTCTGTTGGGCACTGAACCAGTTGCCCCACTTTGATCACCTTTTCTTACTCCACTGAAAATAAAGTCAACTGAGTAATAACGCCTAGTAATAACGCCTAAGCGGATGAAATATTAACTGTTATTTTGTTACATCACAATAAAACTGAGATAATAATTCCGGGCCGGCATGGCCAGGTGGTTAGGGCGCTCGACTCGCAATCTGCGGGTCGCGGGTTCGAATCCCCGTCACACCAAACATGCTCGCCCTTTCAGCCGTTATAATGTGACGGTCAATCCCACTATTCGTTGGTAAAAGAGTAGCCCAAGAATTGGCGGTGGGCGGTGATGACAAGCTGCCTTCCCTCTAGTCTCACACTGCTAAATTATGGACGGCTAGCGCAGATAGCCCT
>NW_013665610.1:125317-142633 GCF_000517525.1 Limulus polyphemus
AGCTAGAATAATTTAGTGTTATATGATATTCCACGTAATAAACCACAAGTAATAGCTTACACGCAGCTGTAATGTTTAGACTTTTTGATATGTAAACCGTGTCCAAGCATAACATTCTCTTTATTTCCAAAGGCTGTCATTGAATTATTCACATGTACTTGTCTGGACTAGAGGTGAAGCAATTAGTTTTCGAGGCTACATTACAATAGCAAAGACTAACTGTGGGATTTGTTCTTTATTGTTTTGTCCTGACGCTTGAAGTTGAAGAGACGAATCTCTCTAGCGCATCATAATTACTGTAATTGTGATGTTTCGCAATTGCTACCATTTTACAGAATATTTACGAGTAAAATCTCGCTTCAGTTGATACCAAGAGTATTGAGAGTAGCATTAAAATAATGCTATGTTTGGAATGTCGAAGTATTTCCAGGGGTGCTTGGCTTATGCATAATTCTTTAAAATTGATGTTTTATTGCATCATTGTTTGTTGCCTAAAAATCGTGATTCCGCTGAGTGAGTATTTTGTTGGGAGGCGGTCTTCAACATAACTGAAGAATCAAGGTAATTGTGGTTGTCTTGATGAACAATGAGGAAATTGGAAATAGGAGAATTAGAGCATAACAAGTTAAATAATATTTTTAAAGATAAGTCTGTCAAATATAAAGATAAACATGGCAGATTCAAGAATAACTTCAGTTGCTATTATTCTAATTTTAGGAACATGAGGAACAAAATGGGTGCGTCAGGCCTCTTGTTAAAATGGAAAACTTTGAAATAATGCAATTATTGAAACTTAGCTAGATTTTGAGAACAATGATAATAAGAATTAATTGAAGTTCCAAGTTTACTGGTGATAGATGCTTTAAAAGAGGTGGTGGGGTGGATATTTATATAAGGAATAAACTGCAGTCTGTTCAGATTGAAGATATTGAAAATGATAGTAAAGTTATTGAACAGGTATCGGTTATAGTCTGGAGTTTCAAGAGTAGACAATTTTTAATTGTCACTTGTTATAACCTTCCTAACCAGACAGATGAGGTAAATGAGAAATAGTCTATTGAAATCAGGGTTGATACTAATAATAAAACTGATGAAATTATCATAGAAGGTTAATTTTGGACACATTAATTGGGTTTGTATGGAGTCGAGTAGTTGGTTTCTTGATGTGATTCAGAACAGGTTTTTCTATACCGAATGAAAAGAGCCAATTCGGGACATTTTCCATTTTAGATTTAATGTTAACCACTAATGAGGATAGAGTTGCGAGACTTGAATCAGGGAAGCATCTGGAGAAGAGTGATCATGGCATAATTAGTTTGATACATGTTGAGATAAAAGAAATGCAATATTTGCTATTAATTTTCAGAAGGCCTATTTTGAGACCATACGACAAGATGTATAATTAGCAAACTGGTATAATGATTGAAAAAGGTAATATGGGACATATGTGGGAAAATTAAAAAAAAACAGATTGTTCTTAATTCAAAATAGATATGTTCCGACGAAACGTGTATGTGTGTTGTTGTTTTTTTTTTATAGTAAAGCCACATCGGGCTATCTGTAGACTTACCGTTGTCCCATCGGGGGACATCCGACAAAGAGGAAAATAATAATCTAACTGACCTACTAAAGAAGAAAATCGGGGATAAGTTCCACAAATTCAAAATGTTTAAAATAACAGATAGTTTGGAATATTTACATACTATAGAAAAGCTGAGAATGTGGTTAAAAAATTAGGAAAAAATACTTAAGAGGAACAACTGATTCATAGTAGTAAAACTAACAGCAATTTTTTTAAGTGTATTAAAGACGAATGATCTTTAAGTATATTAAGTGTAAGGTAATGCATTTGGATTATCCAAATTTGAATCATATGTTTAAATTTAATATACATAGGAACCCATTCAACAGAATGACAGAAGAAAATGACCATGGCATAGTGATTGATAAGTCACTCAAGCCAATTGAAGCAGTGCTCTGTTGATAGTAGTGAACCTAGTAGGATTTTAGTGTGCATTATGGACATATTGAATGCAAGTCAAAAGAAATTGTTAAGTGTTGCCTTTTACTACTGCCAATGGTATCTCATTCCATAATCCAGTCACCGTATTAGAAAAATAAAACTCTTAACCAGAGCCAAGCCCGTCTTTTCTAAATCTTCAACTTGAGTCTTCTTGTCCTATTATCTTCAGAATATAGCACAAAGAAATAAAATACCTGTAATTTATCAATCTCTCTCTCTCTCCGGATAATAATTTAAACTTCAAAACTATCACCTCTTATTCTTCTTTTCTCAAGATGAAGTGAGTTAAGAGATATTAACCTATCCCTGTAAGATATACATTCCATCCAAAAAAGTCATCCTACTAGTTTTCCTCTGAACCATCTCCCATAAGTCGATATCCTTACTTCGATAAGGAGGCCAAAACCGTACACTGTATTCGAAGTGAAGCCTATCTATTGATTTGTATTGGGAGATAATTACCATAAGGGGAAAACCATGAAACTTTTAACAATGTCATAATAAAAAAAAAGCACAAGAAATGAAATAAATTTATTAGGTAGAAGATAATGGTTTAGAGTTAATTATTTATTAAGGATTAGAGCTGAACTGTGTTTTTAGTTGTATCAACATCGTTACCCTGAAACAAACTAGCGTCCGACAACCCTGTAAGATAAATAACATAACACAATATAACATACGAACAACAAGGGACCATTTGGTTTTTCAAGGTTGTACTTGCACACTCACTCTTAAGAAAAGTAATAATTTAAACCCACTAATTATTTTCCAGAAAATTGTATAATCTTCTTTAAACTTTCCAAGTTGTTCAGCAGTAAGTTTATGGACTTGCAACACTAAAATTCGAGGTTTGATTTCTTATGGTAAAAAGTGTAGATATCTTATTGTGTAACTTTGCACTCAAACAAGCAAACACAATTATTTCTGTATGTCGATGAGCATGTACATATATATATATATATATATATTATTTTCAGTAATCATGAGTGTTGTTCTTCATAAGTGAGCTTATAAATCTGCCCTCATCATAGAGCACGTGACAGTCAAGACTAATGATGCAATAAGTTTCATTTTTCTTAAGATTAATTATGATTGTCTATATTTTGCAAATTTATTTAGAATTTGATGGAATTGAACAGTATTTCCTAACCGAGATTACCACCATATCATATTTCAGTCTTAAAGTCCATTCAATAATAAGTATCTCGTAGTTGCAACCTGAACGCTACCTTAAGCGCACATAAACTAAATGAACAGGTCAGATATCCCTAAGGGTCAGGTAATGTCGTTCTTGATTTTGAGCTACTGAAAAGGGGAGGGCAGCATCTGGTATCAAAAGGGCTTTTTTTGGCTCTGTGAAGCAAATAGGGAAATTAGCTGTCACTTTTAGAACACGCACACAGTTAAATTGCTGAGCATCGTGGCTCCAGCCTTGTACCCACCGCACATCAATTCACTACTTTCGGTTCATTTAACAACAGGTATGTGTGTTCATATTTTTGAAAGAGTTGGAAATATTATGCATTTTTGAGAGTTCCTACATTAAAGTCACCCAGTGGCTCAGCGGTATAACGCTAAAAAAATCGGGTTTCGATAGTCGTAGTGGTTACAGCACAGATAGACCATTGTGCAGCTTTGCGCTTAACAACAAACAAACAAACAATACCTGAAATTATAATTAACAAAAATATATTCCTTTGTGCATCTTTAGACAAAAAAGTCTGAAACAAAATGTAAAGCTTTTGGGGAAAAGTTATGGTGAAATAACAATGCCAAACTTGAGGCCAATACGTTAAAACATATACGTTGAAGAAAAATGTGATATTAATGGTGTTATTTTGTCAGGCAACGGGAAAAACGTTTTAAGATGTTGATCTGAAGTTCTACGTGTAGGTTTGCTCATTAAAATGCTTTTTAATTCAAACTTTGGATAGTTTTGATTGTAGACCACTTGCTAATTTGACTTGCTGTTCGATCGCATAAAATTTATATATTTTGTCCATTTCGCTTCAAATGATGTAGTATTAATTTTTTTTACTAAGCAGAAATTATTGAGTAACTTTTTTGAACGGAAAGAACTTGAAAGAAAATTAAAACACTTTTACTATACACATTATGATCCATAAAATTTACTCGAGTCTGGATTATGCTTGATTTATAAGTTTAAGCTAACTGTTTTATATCGATGTTATTGTCTACATGCATGGAGTAGTTATTGAGTAAATACCCGAGTAGTAACAGAGAAGGTGGCGTATGATGAACATACATGTACGAGTTGTTATTCTCGTCTGTATAAGTCGTTTTGAGCATATGTTTGTTAAAACACACCTGTTTTATATAAAAGGGCGTGTTTTTGATATAATCTTTTTCGAAACAGATCAATAATCTGTTCCGAGAATTTCTCCGTACTTGGTGTAGAGTCATGCCTCGTCATGTGGCAAAAGTTATAGGACGTTAAATTGCTCAAAAGTCCAGAAACGGTACTAAGCAAGTGGATTTTGCCAGACCAGTAGGGTACCGCCACTGTGCTGTATCCAGAATCCTGAAATGTCACCAGGACTACAGTAAACGTTGTTCCAGGAAAGGCTACTGCTAGACGCCAAAAACTAATGCTCGAGATGAGCGTGTTTTGACAAGTTTAACAAGTCAAGGTCGAAATAATTCTTCAAACACCTTAGGACGAGAATGGCATGAACACACTCATTCCAGTGTATCCAGAAGAACAGTAGATAGAAGGCTGACTAAACAAGGTTATTTTCCAAGAAAGGTTATCTGCAAACCGATATTAGTTAGAAATCACCGCTGTCATCGTGTTATTTGGGCAATACAGCATGCCAACTTACAGTTAAGACACTAGAGACGTGTCATATTTTCAGATGAGTCCTGTTTCCGGCTTGTTAAAGCTGACGGTAAGATTCTTGTTCGTCATTTGCCTAGAGAACAGATGATGGAAGACTGTCTTTCCAAGAAAGAACACACAGGTGGTGGTGCAGTACATGTTTAGGCAGCTATTCATCATGGTGGAAAACTGCTCTTCATATCCTCCAGAGAAAAGTCAATGGCGCCTTCTACAGGCATCACATGGAGACGATATGCTAGGGCAAGATTTGACAATAATTTTGTGTTCCAGAATGACAATGCCACTGCCCACTATATTGTACAAGATTATTTGAAGAACATTACAAGATTGACATGGCCAGCAAAGTCTCCAGATTGTAATCCCACTGAGAACCGTTGGGCAGAACTGAGCTGGAAAATTGCTAACCACGACCCTAAATCAGCTACTGTAGATGAGTTGCAGCGCCTTTTAGTGACAATTTGGGATGAAATCACAGTGGATTACATCAATAACTTCATTAACAGCATGCCACGTCACCTTGCAGAGGTTATTAGAGTACAAGAAGGACCAACTAAGTATTGAATGTTTAATATGAACTGATAGAAGGTTACATATGTTATTTATAACAATTTGATGTTATATTTTGTCATAATTTAGCATTTCACCGATCACACAAAACCTTACCAAAACATACATCATATATCTTTCTACAAGTGTCTGATAAATTGTTTTCAATTCTAATAAATCGTTCATGATGTCTATAGAACTTGTTTAGACTGTATAATAAATATTGTTTATAATAAATAAGTACTTTACTAATTATACATAAATATGTATATTCAATACACAATATTTTAAGTACATATTAATAATATTAACCATACAATAATTTACATTTTAAACACTCATAATATTATATTTTAAATGCTCAGAATATTTTAAGTTCATGTATACGCTATAAGTAGATTTCCAGGATTATCAAAATTAGTTACCAATTTTTTTTTCAGTACACAATTATCTCCTGTCGGGAGAGCAATAAGTTTATACACTAACAGTGATAAACTGTGGGGCTTCGAGATAGCTCAATGTCACTTTTTTCTAAAACAAACAGTGCTGATTTAATAAATAGATGTAAGTATTAAATAATGATCTTGTTTTATCTGGAATAGTGTTATTATAAAGCTCTGTTACTTGATAGAAATAACATTTCTAAATAGTTTCTTTTTTCACTTTAGACATTTGTTAATTTTCAAGCACTTCAATTCGTATTTCACACATATATATAGCTAGATTTTATTTTTTAAGGTCTATTTCATGTTTTATGAATCTATAATTTACGTAATGGTAACATATTTACATGTATAAAATGCAATTTTTTATTATTATAACATTTTTGTTACAAGTTTGTTAAATAAGTGATTTTCCAACAGTTTATACCACACTGTAGGACAGAAACAAATCAGGTAGAATATATATTTTTTATTTATTTTTTTCATTACTTTAAATGTTTTTTTCAATTAAATCTATAATTTATTATTATTTCAAGATATTCAAAACAACATGATTTTTGTAAAGTAGAATTAACGTTTGTGATATATCTAAAACTTACATCTACAGTTGCTTTAATACATTGGATTATTTACAATTATTTGTTTTCATTCCTTTGAAAAAAAATTCGTATAAACAGTTTCCTTTAAACTGAAAACTAAAAAAATGTTTATGAAATAATTTTTTATGTATTTTAACTAATTTTTTAAAAAATTTTGGATAACGTCATTATAAGAATGTTTAAGATAAACTAAACTTAATCATTTGTAAAACTAGCTATTTCCTCATGAGATTTAATTTTGCAAAAATAATAATGAACCCTCAATTGATCTCCAAGGTACTCCAGAAGTAATTCCAATGTCATTGCTTATGACTGTTTAATTTAAACAAATTTTTTATATTTAATATATATATATATTTTTTAAATTAATTTAAAACAATACCTGTTGCTCAATTTGTATAGAGTTTTGTAACAAAAGCTTTTCTGTGATTGTATAAAAAGCTTTTGATGTATCTTAAAAATTGCTAAATGATTATTATTGATAAAATGAATTAATTGATTTATTCATCCTATGTAGTGCATCTATTGTGTTAATATTTTTCCTTTTTCCGAATTGAGATTTTGAGAAGCAAATTTACTGAATGTAAAAAAATTATAAATCTTTCTTTAACTACTTTTCTCAAAGTTTTGAGATAATTTATAATAAATCAACTGATATGTAATTATTTAGGTCACTTTCACTACTTCTTTTAAATTTTGGTATAATGAAGGCACATTTTACAATGTCTGGAAAAATTCCCTTTACCCTTTAGATATTAACTTAATACGTTATTATCAGTGTTAATTTGTGAATATTATGTTTTAAAATTTCAACTGTAACTATATCTGTACCAACCCTCAGCAGTAATTCTGTACAAGGGCAAATCGAATGAACAAGACTAGGTAGGCTTTTTATAGTGGTGAAACATATTATCTTTATTAGTTTCTGCGACTAGAAACTATTTATTGTTGTGTATGAAAATCTTACTACATTGCACGTATTTAAGCTGGTGTAATTTCGTACGTCTAAAATACCCTTTTCCCTATAGCATATTTTTAACGTGCTTTGTTTGAAGAAGCATAGCGTCTATAACAAAAAATTTAATTTTCACAATCACAAATCGATATAGTGTATTACAATCGTCTAACGTAGCTGCCCTAGACTTTAATATTTTATTGAATTTTCCTGGGCCTACCTGTACTATTGAAGAGCAGGAAAATACATCAAATATTAATATCATATTTATATTATTCTAAGGCTTATTTCGTATAAAAATTAACTTATAAATAATACATCATGAAAGTAATCAACAAATTACTCACTAAAACTAGTCAAAGAGGGAAAGTCTTAGTTTAAGAAAACTTAAATACGTGAAATTGCACCCTTTTTCTAATGAGTGCAAAAAGATTCACGTTTTTAAAAGCCAAAACATAGTTTATTTATCACATTAAAAGCACACTGTTATTATCTAATAAGCAAAAAATTCTAAAACTTTAGGTTAACACCGTTAAGAGGAGCGTTTTATTACAGGTTGTGAGTGCATATGCACGTTTACTGTTTCTCACCTTTGACCTCTCTTTTTATTGCATTTATTGCAATGTTACAAACAGTAACATCAATATATAAAGGAGGCCAAGTTTATCCAATTATTTCTTGTCTAACCTAACCAATTTTACATTACATCTTCACAGTGTTAGCCCCTTTTACATAACTTGGATTTCTTTATATCTCATTTCTATATGGCTGGCCCATTATATCCTAAATATCCGAATTTGACTGTGTTTGTTAATGTAAAATGTTTTGATCAAATATCACTGCTTTTTATTTTGATTATCATACCTTTGGCTGAGCGTGGCCTAATGATTAGTTACCAGAATGTGAATCTGCAGGTCACTGTTCGAGTTCTGTTACCGCAAAACAACAACAAATCGTACTCTGCACTTTGGGTTGTGGGCGTATTTAAAGGTGTTTGTCAAGTCTTTCTATTCTGCCGGACGAGAACAGCACAAGAGTTGGCTTTAGGCGGTCTATCAGTTCAAAATCAGTGAAGGGAGGTAGTGAACAGTTTTGCACGAATATCAGAAAGCAAACAAATCAAAAGAAAATTTGTATTTGAAAATAAATTAAGGATAAAATTCCATCTGAAATGGATTCAACCCCCTGGGTTCAAGGGAAGCTATTGACATAGATGCAGTGTCTTAGACCACTACTCTAGTCCCTCAAATCAGGAATTTTTTTTACATGTCTATAGACCCATAAGTCATAATTTTTAACCTAGTGGCTGTCGAGAGCAATTTTCCATTAAAATTGTAAAAAAAAATATTCATAATAACATTGTTAAACTCTAGTTCAGATTAATTCTTCCGTAGAATTTTGTTTCGTACTGGTCTTTCTTTGTTTACTATATGTCTTACATCTTAAAAATAATCTTCATAATCGAAAACAGGTATGAAGGTGCTATTTTTAATGCAGTATAAGAATGTTTAACTCTGTTTCCGAATATAAGGTTAGTGGAAAATAGGTATAAAGGTGCTATTTTCAATGCAGTGTAAGAGTGTTTAAATCTGTTTAGAAATGTAAGGTTAGTGGAAAACAGGTATGAAGGTGCTATTTTTTAATGCAGTGTAAGAGTGTTTAAATCTGTTTAGGATTGCAAGGTTAGTGGAAAACCAGAATTTGGAACATCTGTGGCAATACGGTCTTGTATATATATATAGAGTCGTGACACTGTTCTCCTCCTTCTAACTTGGCTCAAGTCATTGCCATACTTACAGTAGATCTTACAGTAAAATGTATTTTCCAAATAAATACATAATGTTGACAGTAATATTTATTCTTCTTTTATATTGCAACAGGAGAATTGAAATTTAGGTAGTCTTATACTAAATAATTTTTGTATTCGCATTTTGAATACTACAATTACATTTAAAGTTAATAAAATGACTCTTGAAGAGTTATCGCATAATATAAGTTGAATTCGCTATAACTGGAATTAAGAACAAACTTCACGGTAACTTTATTGTTTTATAGGTCAAGAATTAAAGGCTATAACTACAAACTTACAAATTTAGTTATAATTACAAATTAATACAAACTTGTAAGTTTAATGCTGTTAGATTTGACAAAGTTCATTTGGTTTGCTATGAATTTCGCTCAAAGCTACACGAGGGCTATCTGCGCTAGCTATCCCTAAATTAGCAGTGAAAGACTAGAGGGAAGGCAACTAGTCATCACCACCCACCGCCCATTTTTGGGCTACTCTTTTACTAACTAATAGTGGATTGACCGTACATTATAACGCCCCCGCGGTTGAAGAGGCGAGCATGTTTGGTGGGACGAGGATTCGAACCAATGACCAGCAGATTGCGAGTCAAGCGCCCCTAGTGGCATAGTGGTATGTCTGCGGACTTACCACGCTATAAACCGGATTTCGATACCCGTGGTAGGCAGAGGACAGATAGCCTTTGTGTAGCTTTGTGCTTAACTGCAAACAAACTATCACAATGTTTTTTTATTCAATAGCTTCTTTAAAATATGACAGAAAGTACACTGTAATATTACCAAGTTTGAAAACAAGATTTATTTACTTTTAAAGAAGATCATATATTTCACAAATGTTCTTATTTAGTACTTACTTACCAAATGAAAGTCTGAAATACACGTCAACCACGAATATATTGTGATGAAATGACTAGTAGTTCTTCCAAAACAATGAGATTTAACGAAAATTTCAACCAAAGGAATTAAAAAAAATATCAGACCCTTAAGTATCTGGGAAATATTTACAAGAATAAAGAGTTAAGCAAGTACACTTGGATAATAATGTGGTCCTTTATAATAAACGAGTCTGGTAAATAGTTTTAAAAAATCATAGGGTGGCAATTCAGTTTGTTGTGCTACTTTAATCGGTACAAGTAGCAATTTGAAATCGCTTCTATAAACGTATTTATGAATGGTCGAATGCCATATTTAAAGATGGAGCTTTGATTACAATGTACTGGTGATGAATATGTTATATGTTAGTTTCATATACTGAAAAAGGTTCTTGGCTTGCTAATAGTGAACGATTGTTATCTTCTTTTATCATGTTTATAAAACAATCCCGGTGGCTCAGTTGTGAGTAGTCCCCGAGGGACAGCTATAAGTCTGCGGACTTACAGCGCTAAAAATCCGGGGTTCGATTCCCGGAGGTGGACACAACAAATAGCGAAATGTGGCTTTGCTCAAACAAACAAACGAGCTGTGAGTATGAGGGCTTATAACGTTAAAACTGGGTTTCGATACCCGCGGTGAGCAGAGCACAAATAACTCATTGTGTAGCTTAGAACTTAAAACGAACAAACAAATCATTGAACAAGTTTTAAAAATAAATGAACGTTTTTAGAGCCAATGTTATCGTTTCATGCGAACATTTTAAAAACTTTCTGTCATGGTTTAAAGTTCTGGCTCTCTACAGATCATGATATATTTATGTAAATTCTAATCTTGTAACAGCTTCCGTGTGTTGCCATTATCATGCTCCACATAATTCTGTTTTTGTAAATAAAATACCCAAGATAGAAAAAAATCACCGATTCTAAACAAGAAAAAATCATTTTCTTTGTTCTTTCACTAAGCCGTATTCTGTCTTCCATATTAAAGTCAAAAAAGTTACGGCGTTTTATAAAAAAAAGAATATAGAATATTACAATCATTTTATTTTTACTGGTTTGTCACACAATCTATTTGAAATGGAGAAAAAATGTGTTTTTATTGTTTGCTTTGAAAAACATAAAGAATCATATATAATTATACTCAATATTTGTTGATGAGTTGTACTACATTGTGCAAATGGTTTACCTTGTTGAATTATAGCTTACCTAAAAAATAAATATTAGAAGAATAGTTAGCAAACAACCTCAGAAGTTACACTCAATAAACTTTCCATTTCTAGAAATGTTTGAGACGTTAAAAATTCTGTTTCTTTTTTACTTTAAGCACAGAGTTACACAAGGGGCTACCTGCGTTGTTATCCACTATGGGTATTCGAACTCTGAATTTTAACGCCATAACCTCTCGTGTTTGTCGCTGAGCCACCGGCGACGAGGTGACTTAAAAGAAAACGTGTAATTCTCTTGACACTGTTTTAAACAATCCTGACTTAGTTGTCGGAATATTTGTTAAGAAATAAACAGACTTTCTACTATGTATTGTTTATATAGTTGCTCTATACATAATGTTATAAACAATTATCATTATAGATACATTACATATATTCAACTTATAAAACTTTGTATTAAATTTAAATTAATATCACATTTGAAAATAAATAAATAACCGAGATAGTGGTCTTTCTGAGAGATTAGCCAAATTACCTTCACCTGAAAGTAAACTATTTATTAAATTTTAGTATGATTGTACGTATAATTATTCTTGTACCCTAGCCACTGAAGAAAAAATAAGATTACGAAACTCTTCCACCATTTGCTCAAAACGAACATTAACTTGGATATGAACAGAAACAGAAACTTCTAACCAAATCAAACAAAAAACAACATATTTTAACCAAATATAAAAAACCTAAGGATTTCAATGGTTCTCGACATTACTATTGCCCACTAGATAAGGTTATATTTAAAATAGTATTTTTATTTCCAATGATTGTTTTAGAATAATAGTACACATCTTTTTAAACTATTGTGTTTTTTATTTTTTGGTTTCTAAATGCAAAAGATTGTTTTAACATCTCAAAACCAGATTTTCTCTCCTTGAGATTTAATGATTCGGCAACGCAATGCTATAGTTTTTATGAATATATGAGTCTAAGTTCTGCCATTTGTAAAACAGTTGGGCCCTCCTAAACTTTTCTATAAATTCTAGATATTTTCCCAACTGCTTCCTGTAATACGTCAACATACGATCACGTTTCTTTTCTTCTATGAAATGGCTGTAAAAATTAGCTAATATTTTGTATACACTATCAGAAGTCACCAAAATATCTCTATAACATTTAGACTAACTCAAAAATTATTACAAACATGAAATATTATCTTAAAGTGTTTTTTTTTTGGAAACATTATAAAAGGTCGTAATAAAAAGTATCCACTTTCCAAATTAATAATAATAATATTTGTTACTCATAAATAGTGTTAATAGAGAAGGCTTCATACACATTTACAATATCTTTGAGAACAGTCCTTACTATAACCGAATGTTAAAGAAAAGACAATTTCAGGAATGTATTTAATATGTCTACAATGATAAATTATTATTCCTTCTTAATAAATAAAAGTGAAGATAAAATAATTTTCATCGCTTTTAAAAAATGTCAGAAAAATACAATCTATTTGTCGAGTTTCGTTAGCAACAGATATGTTCATAAACATCAATTTACAACGTAAGATCTAAAGAAAAACAATATCACAAGTAATGATTTAATATATCAGTGATAGTTTATCAGCTTGATACATAATAAGAAGCGTGAAAGTTACCGTTTTTATTCTTTTAATTAATATTGAACCTTTTCTGCAGGCTAAAAGAGGTGAAAACACGCTTTCTTTGACAAAATAGTTCAAACTAGCTACAGTTCGTGATACACAAAGAAATGGAATTACAAAATGTATACACTTTTCTTGCATGTTCTATTTTCTTTAAGAGGATCATAGTATTATTTATGGTTCTGCATTATCGATTTTTATTTCTGGTTTTACTTATAAAATTAGGACTTTCACCAAGGCAATTATAATTTCCGCTGTTTTCTGAAGAATATAAAACCATTCCGTATTTGAAACGCACATTCAGTTCACTTAGTAAACAATAGAACTAGGATGTCGTAATATACACACATATATATATATACGAGCTATTCTATAACATTGTTTATATATACGAATTATTGCAAAGGTTTCAAGAGATACACTGCGTCACATTCCAGAAAACGCACCCAATTTTACCACATGCCGTTTTATTTTGGCTTGTTGAGAAGGGCAGTCTTATATATACGTGTGTAAGTGAGGCGTTATCCGTTACCTAAATACATCCGATTTTCCATCATTTCCGTTCTAATCGTCACTCTCAAGAAGTTCTGCAACATTAACCAGAACCGCGGTGTTTTGGAAAAGTTAGTTTTTTGAGGAAACTTAATTTTTTCTTTGTTTAGATGGGACCTGATTAATACTTGAAAGGAAGAAGACCGTCCAGTAAAAACAAAATAGCAACATTGTTTTGAAGATGATATTTGTTCGCTCTTATTCTTCTTTTAAAAAGTCGTTTTAAAGACTAATTCCAGAATAAACAAGTTGAGGTTATAGTTTAACACTTTTCTAGTTCATGGACGATTAAATAATTTCCTGCCGCTGTTCTTTTACTCTTCTTCTACAAAGATAAAACAGTCGATAAGTTACCTCTAATACCGATTCACCTTACAGATTTAAGCAAACAATTTCCATTTCTTACATAAGAGCAACTTCTAATAGCTTCATAATTTTATCATTGAATGATTGTTATGACATGTAAAACTATTTGGTTAAAACTTTTACTCAGAATTCATCTTTGCATTATAGTGGCTATATTAATATTTTCTATATCATGCCATGACACTTATAAGTTATTTTTCAGGAAAACGAACTGACATCACACTAATCTAAACGTCTAAGTGATATATGTTCATGTAGTTTTAGAGAACTTTATTTAACTTCTTGAAACAGCTGTCTTATAAACACCAAAAAGCGTAAAATGAAATATAATGCTTTTACAAAAACAGTAACTGTTAATTATAGAGTATACCTAATTCAAGCATTTATGTGCATTGTGTGTATTCACGAATGATCATTACACACATGTATGTTAGATTACATTAGATAACCTCGATTATGTGTTTTATTTACTTTCTGCTTGAAACAAAATACATATTATGAATGACGAGACACTGCTTTTTGCATAAATTTCGTTGAAAACAATCCACTCAAAGCTATAAGAATAGTTTACAATTATAATCAAAAGAAAAATTAGGGTTTTTGTTTACTCTCTAATTGATTAAAACTGTCTTAGGAAGGCAATCAAAAGCAATAAAGTGTTAAAACATTTGTTTGTATCTTTTGGAAAATCTGGTGGCAAGACAAACAAATTAAAGATGCTCGTGGTATGCCAAAATGACAGTTGAATTTTCTGAACAACACTATTTTTAATTTTACCTTGTGCTCTATTCTTTACCCGAATAATATAAAGTAGAAATTTAGCTATCTAAACTACATTAACTATTTATTTTCTTCTGAAACTTAAACGCCTCGTTTTACAATTTAGTTAAACAAAAGGCAATCGTTGAGGAGTTTCCAATTAATTTTCTATGTAGAGTATTGTGACAGCAGACGAATCTTTTCTTTAAACTAAAACAAACAAAAAAAGGTTTTAAATAACCTAAAGTTGTGTTGAAATATCAGATTTTGCAAAGGAAGAAGCCGACAGAACGACAAAAATTACTTGTAAAGTTTGAATGTTTTTAAGGACTTTTGTTAATTGTAGGAAGATTGAATTGCATTCTAAAGTACTTTAGTAAACTTTTGGAGAAAAGAAAAAATATTTATATTACAAGAATCCCATGTTACTGCAACAACCTTGAAAAAGATAAGTCCATATATATGATGTGTTACCATGGGTCACTTTTCGATGTTCGTAAAGATTGCAATATAACATTTTCCAAGAAATCAAGATTATATGATAAGTAAAACACTGACAGGTATTAAGTATATGAATTATTGGAGTAACATAAATAATTACGAAAAACGGAAACAAAACAGTTCTTTTGGAACCTTTGATTTAAAAACAAATTTTACTTTTTTTTTTACAATGTCAGATCACTACTTATTACAGTTAGTACATTGGATGTTGAAATTCTTCCTGTAAAGTGAACAGCTGAACATCTCGTTCGTACAGCTCAGAAATCTCGATCCGTAGAATCATTTCAATTTAAGGAGTTACTAATGATAATTTTCCTTTTAATAATGATAAGACCAAAGAACCCACTCGTCAGAGAAACAAACTTAAAAATTATAGGTAAATGTAAAATGGCTTTGTTCAAATTCTATATTATGAGAACCTATAAGGTATAAACGTGTAAAACGATAATCTATACCTAGAAACACTGAGTAACTGATATTTAAATTCGTATTAGTTATAGCTATTTAGCATCGAAGCTTTTGTCAGTTATTATATGTATGCTTCAGTTAGAGCTAAAGTACTACAGTATCAGTTTTTTTTAAAAACATTAGAAAATTGAGATAGGCTTGCTTAGTTTCTTATCCATTAGCGAAAATCACTTTTAGAGTGTACAAAATAAGTAGTTTTAAGTTACTGACGTTCGTTGAAGCTAAAGAATTATAGTCAACTCTACATGAAAAGGTCCTGATAAACCAACACTTATTACTTTGTTTTACAGCACGTTCTCGCAGAAACATAGGGCCCAAAATACGCAATTATAGTTCATCAATTGAGCTTCCCTTCCTTGCTTTAAAGTAAAATCTGTAATATATTCCGAACACTAAAATTCACTGTCCAATAATTACTTTACGACCCGGTTGGGTAAGTTACTATATTCATGTTAGTGCAATGATTTACTGTTTACTTATATATTGCTAACTGAAAGAAACCATTACATAATAAGCAACATGAAAACGATTGTGAGCTATCACAATTACTTAAAAAAAAGGTCTTGAAAGATAGCGTAGGTTCTATCGAATGTGAATTTCTGTAGAGATAGACATTTTGGCACTGTAGATGGTTGATTGCTAACGCTTTTGTGTTCTGTGTGTAAGCCATACTCATTGGAATTATTGGTTGGAATCTTTAGTATACCTAATCTTATTACTTTTAATTTAGTTTATCTTATTATTATATATTTTCTTTGTATAGATGGTTTTACATTATTTACTTAATATATGTATCTAAGACTAACCTAAATTTACTAAGCCGAATCCCGTGAAATGTTATTAGGTTTATGTCTAAAAATATCGTGAATAGTGAGGGTATCAAAGTACTGGAACGATGCATTTTAGCCTTTATAAATAACAACGTATGAAAACTATATATAATTAGCTATACCTATTATCAACATTGTTGAATTTTAAATAAGTCCTTGGTAGGTAGTTTGTTCTAATCAGAAGTTAATATCAAATAAATTATATATAGTTTTCAAAGGGGTTTAAGTTTTGGTAGGGTGTCCGTATTTATTAAACTGAATCCCATAGATATATTTTTTAAATTCGTAATTTAATATTTTTGCATTAATCGGAATATCCTGTCAAGTATAGATTAAAGGTTTAAAGATCACAAATCATTTGTCAGTGTTTAATTCCAAATTAGTTTTGTTTTTGTTTTGTTGTTTTTGAAATTAAGCACAAAGCTACACAATGGGCTACCCATGCTTTGCCCACCACGGGTATCGAAACCCGGTTTCTAGCATTGTAAGTCCGCAGACATACCGCTGTGCCACTGGAGGGGCTCCAAATTAGATGGAGAAGATAATAACTAAAAAATAACCCATTTAGTTAATATAGCTTTTAAAGAAAATCGAACCATGTTGACAAGCACACATTATGTAGAAATGAGAATCACTTCGCAATAAATAAATTATCAAAATTAAAGTTTGAAAATAAATTCAGAGCTACTACATTAAAACACATTATTCACTACTTAGTCTAGTTGATAGAAAAATAATATATGCTTACGAGAATTATTGAAATCAAACTAGACATTTATTCAAAAATATTTGACCTAGGAATTCAGAAAAAGAAAAAAAGAACATCATATCTAAGTTTAGTTTATTAGAAAAAAAATATTCTAAACTGATTGTTTTAGGGCCTTTCATTGTTTATCAGATAGAAGGATGATCG
>NW_013665610.1:142737-156479 GCF_000517525.1 Limulus polyphemus
ATTACAAACAAACAAACAAGCAATGTCGATCATATGCCTCAGTGTTTCAATTCATACTATTAGAGCGGTTAATATCTAAATTTACAGAAGATTAACCTGGCAAATTGTTCAATTTCATTTAATTTGTCACCTTCGAAATTACCTTAGCTACAGCATACCATATTGGTGTATGACATGTGTTCCTTCGGGCCTGGCATGGTATGGTGGTTAGGACAATCGATTCGAAATATGCGGGTAGCGGTCTCGAATTCCGTCACCAAATATATTCGACCATTCAGCCGTGGGGGCGTTATCACGTGACGGGCAATCCCACTTTTCACTGGTAAAAGAGTAGCCTAAGAGTTGTCTGTGAGTGGTGTTGACTAGCTGCCTTCCCTCTAGTCTAATACTTTTAAATTAGGGACAGCTAGCGCAAGTAGCCTTTGAGTACCTTTATGTGAAATGTAACAACAGTCTAACCCTTCTATTTCTTTCTATGATTTTAGATTAGTTCTCTTAAGCAACTTCACACCGATGCGCGAAATGTAACAAACGAATAAATATATGGCACGTGTTTCCAACAGTCTAACCCTTCTGTTTCTTCCTATGATTTTAGATTAGTTCTCTTAAGCAACTTCACGCCGATGCGCGAAATGTAACAAACGAATAAATATATGGCACGTGTTTCCAACAGTCTAACCCTTCTATTTCTTTCTATGATTTTAGATTAGTTCTCTTAACAATTTAACGCCGATATGAAAGTAGAACCGCATAGCTAACTAATTCAGTTTTTGAGTAACATGTAGAGGATGATTAGAATTTTGAATATTTTGTAGAAATAGTAGAAATGTTCCTAGTTAAATGAGAGGCGAATTATTTGAATGTTGAACAGACTTTCAGAAATTCTGTTGTGTTATACGTGAACTATTGAAAGACATTAATATTCAGTTACACCTGAAATATAAAATATATCATAAATTAAAAGTAACGTGATATATATCCAGATTTTTGGTTTTAGCGTTATAAACCTTCAAGCTAACCGCTGAGTTAGCGGGATAGGGGCATTAGCCGATCTGGGTAATAACGCTGACATCTACTACATAAGCCGATTTGGTAATTAACTTTCAGTTTTATTAGATACTAGTTGCATAAGCCGATCTTGGAAATAAAGAAGCGTAATCAGATACGTCTACATAAGCCGATTTGGAAACTAAATATCATAATGAGATACCTGATACATAAATGGATCTGGTAAATGAACCAAACATAATAATCAGACATCAATCACATAAGCCTATTTGGCAAGTGATCTCGGAGTAATCAAATAATACAAAAGGCTATGGGTAAAGCCTAGGTACACTCTGCGGAATCTTGGGTGTAAATAAATCTTTGGGTGCAAGTCAGATTCTCATAGTTCTATATGTGTAAAACGATATAGTCTTCGTTTTTAAAAGCTCATATCTTATTTTCTTGTTTATATATAAAAACAACTGATAATTGCGTAGAAACAGGCATGACTGCCTGTATAAATTTTATGGAATTTAAACTGGCTATTTATGCGCTCTAAGAAGATCAGTATAAATCCTTCATCTGCGATCTAAGACCGTCGTACCATTCTTAACTTACCAAAGTTGAAAATATAAGGACATTATGAGCCAAAAAACGTAGGGCATTACAAATGACGTTTACAATTTTACAATGCATTGACGCATACCAGTCCTTCTCATTTCGGTAAAACTTTTGATCTCTTTATTTCCGAAAGAGAAGACTTTTTTTTACACGCAGTGTGTGTTTGTTTTAACACGTACTAACAAACGGGACTGCAAATTAACTACTGGCTTTTTATATTATATTTGAAGTCTCCACTTACGGTTCGGGCTGAGAAAATTGATGTAGTTTTCGGAGAAGCAAGGGCGCTTTCTTTATAGTAACCGTAGAAGGATTTCGATACCATGGAGTCTATTGTCATTTACGTATTACAATACTATTAAGAATGATAATAATATGGTACTTAAAAGTCAAAAGACTCGATGGAGTTGAATTTTACCTGCTCTGTTTCCATTGCTTTAGACTTTCTCTCCAAGATAATGTGACCATTAGAACTTACTCGTTTGATAATATATTTTAAGTATGAGTAAATGTGCTTAGTCTTGCTGAATTAGTGTTTTTATGTTTGAAACTTTCTCCAAAAACAAAAAATGGGTATTATAAAACACTTTGCTTATGGTTTACCCACGAAAAGCACAGGATATAATTTTTTCTTGTCTTTTACAAAGCCCATGCCTAATATGAATCTTGGAAAGAGCTACAATTGAGTGGCAAGTTGTCACTAGAAATTTTTGGTAATAGTAATGTTACAACTATTTTCAATCAGCCTTTACATTCTGTATTCGGTTAGGCCATTTAAATGTTAGCAATAAAATAAAAATTATCAAAATTCCAGAGGTCATTTGCTTCAGCGAAATTCGAACTTTTTGCAGTGTATGTGTTTTTGATGACTCAGTTTTATTTACTAGTTCATCTTACAAAAATATATAAATGAAAAATAAGCAAGGACTAGGTCACATGTGTCGCACGCTAACGACTTATTCATTTGTTTCAAAAATTTGCACAAAGCTACACAAGAGTTGTCTGCACCAGACGTCCATAATTTTGAGTTGGTAGACGAAAGTAAGGAAGAAAGCCATTGAATAGCACCGACCGCTAACTCTTGGTCTGCTTCAATCGAATAGTGGGATCTAAGAATTACTCTTATAACACACTTACGACCCAAAGTAAGAAGCGCCACTTTTTTTTTGCGATATTGGGGCGCGAACCGTGAATAATCCATGGTACGAGACGCTACCAACTAGTATACCTTAGGCTCGTTAACGGCTTGTATTTTACCCTGTAATTATTTGATCAAGACAAGGTGCTGATTCCATGTGAAACAGAACTGCATGACTCTTTGCATAACTTGTTTGTAATATTGTTAGTTACCGTGTATTAGATTTGCATAGCCTAAATATATGATATATGCATGTGTATGGTAGCACCTGTAAATACTTAAGTTTAACTATTTTTGAATTCGTATAATGTATATATATATATATTGATTAAAGCTCTAATTATTTACTTTTCTGTTATAGAAATAATTTTATACTTACATCAGCTTTTGAATGAATAAAAATGAGAATTTTTTAAACAGAGCTAACACTATACATCTTTGTAGCTTTATCATTATATGCTTATAAAATGCCCCCAAGCGGCACAGCGGTATGTCTGCGGGCTTACAACGCTTGAAACTGGGTTTCGATATCCGTGGTAGGCAGAGCACGGATAGCCCATTGTGTAGCTTTGTGCTTAATTCCAAACAAACAAAGCTTACAAAATATGACCAACACATCGTTAAGTAAAAATGCATGTAAACTCACTGACAACCAAATGTCAACGCTTTGACGTGATGTCAAGACAGCTAGGAATGGAGTGAGATGAAACTTCTATTAGAACACTGTATAAACTCAGTTAAGTTAACAATGGTTATTATTAGTATTATTAACACTACTAATGAAATGTTACAAGTACTGCTTCCTTATTTCTAGAAAAATGGGAGTTTTAAAACTTACTTGCTTCATATTATTAGTTCTTAATAAGTTTCAAGGCTTTGGTTGTTCTTAAGCTAAAAGGAACATAATGGGCTATTTGTGCTTTGCCCACCGGCGATATGGAAACCAGATTATTAGTGTTATAAGCCCTCAGACTTAATATTGCACCATCGGGTGACAGTTTTTATTAGTTGAATGTGATGTATCGGGTTTCTATAATATTTCTGATCTTATTGTTTGACTGTTAATTGACAAAAGCTACACGTACTGAACTAATTAAAACGTGTTCTCAGTCTGTCAGCAGAGGCACGTATACTTCTATTCATAACTTGTATTTGTATGCGTGCTTACAAATTTGACATATTACTACACTATTTCGACTACAGAACACACCAGTATACACTAAATGTTTGGTTGAAGTATATAAACAGCAAAAATGGTCAAATCTTATTCATATAATTTCATCTAAAATATTTATTGAGAGCACCTATAGCGGATACTAAGATTCTTCATGTGAAAACTTCAAATAATTTAATTAAAGTTTTCATCCATCCGTACAAAGAATCGACTTGTAAAAACCTCAGTATGTTACAGTGACAGAATCATTTATTATTGATACAAAAATAAATTTGGGTTTGTATTATCACAAAAAACAAATGCTTTTTTCTTAATAATATTTAAATAAATGGATGTGTTTTTTAGCAAAATAATAAATCAATTTTGCTTGTAAGAAAGTATGTTTTAGGACAGTAAACTGAGTACCGCAGGTAATATTAAGTAACTATACATTTAATATAATAGTTACTTATGAAAAATTAGGTTTGAGTTTTACTATAAATCCACACGTATTTATATCCAATAATAAAGCAAGCATTAAAACAGTAATATAATATACCAACGCATATTATTTCGAAATGAACATATTAGAGGCTATAATTTCTAAAAACAGTATTTTTTGACATGAATGTTTTTTAACGCAAATATATGTGTATATTTCCAAAAAAGCATGAGTATTTATTTTAATATAGATACACTTGTTGATTAAGCTCTTATAGACAGGTGATTGGATATTTGTTCTCTGATATATATTTCTCGGTGGAACATGTTTATATATATTTGTATATATTGATTAGATGAGTTGCATTTAAAACCTTTTGCTTAAATTTTCTGCTACTACTTAAGCCTTTCGTTACAACATTATTAATCTAATTCAGCCTTTGTAAACTGCATAGCTCTGTTAAGAACATTTACCCCAGTAACTATTCGGAGTCTGGCGTTTCGTAGACGGTAGTGTCTGATGACTTAAATGGCTAAGATGACAAGCTCCAGCGTGACAAGAGTGCCAGGAAGTAGATGGTGCCACAGAAGGCATAGTTGGTGGCATCGGTGTCATTTCCACATCACTATTTCCTTCCTCCTGTGCTTTCATCTGACTAGAGTAGAATTCCCAGAGTTTACCAATGATGGCTGTAGCCATGGCGCTGCCATGGTTATATTCGATTAGTCGAAGTACAAAGACTCCATCCCAGCCGAGGTAATTAGACGAAATCTTCCGGGCTGACCTCGTCACTTCACTCATGTTGACTAGTCTTGTCCTCCACAAGCAAAGTCTGATGAAAGCGAGTCGGTTGCAAGAAATATTTCGCCAAATCCACATCATTAGGCTTAATGCATTTAGTGGAAGAATAATGGCTAAGTAAAACCAAATTACAGAATATATTTTTTCATTAAAAACGTTGATGGGTAGAACACACCTACAAACGTATGTCCGAAGGGTACCTTGCATGGCAGCACGGACTTGACACAAACTTTGCAGGGGAAATCGTGGCGAATTCCACCATTCTCCATTCGTTGTCAGTCGACGTAAAATTTCTATCCCGTGCCGAAGGTAGCCTTTTCCCATGAAAGCGCTGAGAAGCAAAAACTGTACGCCTACGTTAATTAAATAGAAAAACTTAACTAACATATATAACAAGGACAGGTACCGACTCGGTCCCGCTACACAGCGGCAGCCAATTAATGGCAAGCGACATGAGGGATCCGTGCACCAACCAGCGTTTCCGGTCACGAGAGTATGGAATTGGTCCACAAATTCAGATAATAACGCTTCCCGCTGTTGACATCCTGGTGGAAGGGCGGCAATATCGGAGGCTCTCTTCAACAAGCGACGGAGCTTTACTCCCGCGTTATTTGCACAAGCCCCCCACATGATAAAAGGTAAGTGAAAACATACACCTTGCAGCATTAATATCAAAGGCGACCACTGATAGTAACTCACATGGACACGCCGTAACTTGTCTCTTTGCACGGTGTACATGTCAATTCCACTGTTGTCAATTTCTTCAGGGCCAACCCTGATATCTGGTGGATTTTGCGGAGGGTCAATGGTATCATGGTCGCTGTCGATGGCCACTAAATAGTAGGTAGACGCTGTCCAACAGAAACTATTAACGTACCGGGCCTGAGCATCTGTGAAGTAGGTTGGGGTGAAACACTCAATAGGCTCTCCAATGTACTGTTTCGTGAAGATAGGTAGCGCGAGGAACAGGAAGACAATCAGCGTGTACTTCCGGTTGAGCTTGTCTACACCATCGTCGATAGGTACATGAAGGCCCCCGATCAGGTCGTGAAAGCGGAAGAAATAGGACATCTCGCCCGAAGCCTGTCGGGGGCGGTGCGTTAGATGGGTCAGGTTGGCGGATGAAGGGGTCGTCGTGGACAGGGTGAAAGTGTAATGAAATATTCAAATAGTCTGGCGTATTTAAATGTCGAAATGATACACTGTTTATCTCCCTAGTTGACCAGTTGGTAACTGAGCTCACTAGTACTTGGCTATGAAATTGCTCAGTTTTGGGCACGAGCAAATATCTACAGAGCAAATTTAATTCAGTTTCCGGAAAGTGAATAATTCGAAATGTAGACTGATTCCAAATGACCATAGCCAAATCTACAATAAAACAAAGAAATACATTTTCAAATTAGATAAAACAGTAATATTTATTGTAAAATAATAATAACCTTCATATTTTTAAAAATTTTTCACAGGTATTACACAATTACAGTACATGATGGTGAATGTATATGAAGTAAGGCTGGAGACAGTTCATCATTTTAACAATTACAAAACATCATGTGAACTAGACAACAGAACGCAGATTCTGATCGAATAATTCCGGGAAGTTTGTTCTAGCAAAACTAAGTTTAACAATAAGTAATTTTATTAGAAATTTAGTTGCGATAAACATCTAAATAAAAATAACTGATTTAAGCAAATAATCATACTATTTGAAATAGTTAGACGTTGTCGCAACCTTTAAGTCATTATTATTACAAAATCATAATAGACAAAGTTTAGAACCTCAGTGATACAATTTTTTTCTTCTTCTGTTTTTTAACAATATTATCAAGTGAATGGTATAACTATCGTCTTGGAAGAAGTTGGTACAATACCGTACTTAAACATCTTTATTATTGACAAATCCGTAGAGGTATGTTCCCGTTACTTACCTTAATGTTCAAATCAAATTTTTGGTCATTCGGCAAAAACCAAGTTAGCACGCAACTCTGTTCGATCACTGGACATTGTGGTCAATTTGAAGAGAAAGTAGAAAGACAGACATTTGCCATCCAGTCGGTCAGTAATACGATAGACATACACTACAAAAAAACGAGAGGTTTTTATCCGAAGATGGCATTGCATCATATTACCACGTACCTGATAGGATAAAACATTTTAATTTCTGATTAAGATGGACTTAAAGGTGGGTATTTCGGGGAGAATCGGCGTTAGGTCAATCACAGCAGCCCTGAAGGTTCGTGAGTTCACGCCATTCCGGTAAACCTCGATGCGTGAAACCACTGAAATTCCCTAGGCTGTTAAAGACATCAACCACACTCCAGCCGGTGGTGCAAGCGTCACGTTCTCCGTTCCAAGTGAGCACTGAGAGCCAGATCATGAACCCCAACGCTCACCAGTTCAAGTGACCTCTAGTGGTATCCATGAACATTCTCCGCGAGTTCTGGATACATGATAAATTACAATTGAATACCAGTACGAAAGATATAGCTTGTGTTGGAGTCCTTGTCTCTCTCAGTGAAGTATCCTTTATGAATGTTCCTTGGGTTTATTTTGCAAGTCATTCACTGCCTGTTAACCTCTTGAAAAGAGTGGAGTTGTTGCTATGTTACGGTAACAGTAACCGTGGTTACGATACGTGTAGTCAGCACCAAAGTAGCGTGCGTTGGTTTGCTGAATCAGTTATATACGCTTTAACAAAAACCCACCTGGGGTACAAGACGTCGTTACTTACATCAACATCCAGAAAGAGACTTGCTGTACAGGCAGGATTACTAAACAATTAAAAACAACATCACACCAAGTCTACCGGCGTGGCTAGAATTATCGAAACAAAGTTCTGTTTGAAGTAGGTTACTGCTATGACGATGAGTGCTGGTAACCGACAAACTAGCTTTAATACATGATGAAAGTGAGAGAGAAAGAAAGAAACTTTGACGATATACCACGCATGCGCGCAGACATGCAGCTTAGACAAGTGCACAAACCCATACTGATGAGAAATTCGTAAATGTAAAGATCGATTCTTGATCAGTTGACTATCGTGTTGATATAGTTGTTTAATCTGAGAACACAAGTAGAAGTAAATTTCAGCACAGTTTCTAGCAGCGTTGTACATGCATGCTGTTTTGTGATAAGGAATGTCACTTCAATTTGTAGAAAGTTAAATTACTAGTAAATAATATACGAATTGATGCATCCACATCGGCAAACTATATATTCGAACCATTAACACAACTGAAGTATATTTCAGTACATATATAGTAGAACAACGAAAAAAACAACCAACATGGGAGCAGTTTTGTGAATTCAAATACAACAGATATTTATGGAACGAAATATATTGAATAAGACATGAAGAGAAAGAGCCACGGATATGACTGTGAAAGAAGAATACCATAAAAGAGACAGCGACAGAAAAACCACACGGAAGATGTTACAAAAGCCAATTAAAGGTTCTAAGATGGTAAACAGAAACTGACGAAAATGTTATAAAAGCCGATAAAGGCTCTGAGATGGTAAACAGAAACTGATGAAAATGTTACAAAAGCCAATAAAAGCTCTAAGATGGTAAGCAAAAGCCAATAAATGCTCTAAGATGTTAAACAGAAACTGATGAAAAGAAGGTAAGGAGGAAAGTTAAATTGCATAACTGGAAGAAAAAAAAACACCCAAAACTGAATAATACAGGTACCGAGAGAGCCAAAATAGGTTTGGTAAAAAAAATTGAAAAAAAAGAGAATCAGGCACGTGACATAGGCATTCGCTGCAAAAGGAGAGAAGAAAAGAAATACTACAGAAAAACCAATAAAAGACAGTTTCGTACAAAAGAGTAAAAAAATAGAAAGTGTATATAGAACGACACAAAATTTCAATGAAAAATTGTAAAGAAATACTGAATTAATGAAACGGCAAAAATAGCAACGTTCGTAAGGATAAATACTGCGTTGAAATTAAGCATTGTTGATTTTCACAATCACGGCTGAATAAACGCTTCTTAGTAGCCTCATTTCTTTGTCACTTCATGTTTCTGCTCGACCACCGGATTCAGCTAATAGTTTGTTTGTTTGTAATTAAGCACAAAGCTACACAATGGGCTGTCTGTGCTCTGCCCATCACGAGTATCGAAACCCGGATTCTAGCGTTGTAAGTCCGCAGGCATACCTCTGTGCCACTGGGGAGGGGCGAATCATCTAATGGAGAAAAGTACTTAGTCGGGGAAAAAATTATCTTAAAGCACCATAATGGCTTCTACTGTTTAGTTGTCACATGATTTGTCTTGCCCGTGATGTTCCCTATCGGTACCGAAAGTTTGTTTGTTTTTTGAATTTCGCGCAAAGCTACACGAGGGCTATCTGCGCTAGCCGTCCCTAATTTAGCAGTGTAAGACTAGAGGGAAGGCAACTAGTCATCACCATCCACCGCCAACTCTTGGGCTACTCTTTTACCAACGAATAGTGGGATTGACCGTCACATTATAACGCCCCCACGACTGAAAGGGTGAGCATGTTTGGTGTGACAGGGATTCGAACCCGCGACCCTCAGATTGCGAGTCGAGTGCCTTAAACACCTGGCCATGCCGGGCCGGTACCGAAAGGTAATTAAATGAAAAAAGACATGTTAAGGTAGATAACTTATTAATTTAGTGGCTTACTAATAGGTCGTCAAAATATTTACATACCCATGAGGTAACCCAGTTAATTATAATGATTAGCTAAAATTAAACAAATTTAAAGTACTTGAATTTTCAATAATTTCTAATGTATACTTATCCAAAATTTGCATTTCTACTGCTACATTTAATAAGGAAAGATAATTATATATATATAGAAAAACCACTTTAAAATGGGCCCCCTGGTGACTCGGCGACAAGTCTGAGGGCTTGTAATGCAAATATAAAGTTTTAATATTCGCGTTGTGAACAGTACAGATAGCCTACTTGTGTAGCTTTGCGCTTAACAGCAAATAAACTTTAAAACGGCTAAAATGTTATTAATAGCGTTTAGGGTCCTAGTCGTAAGATATTATTTGCCTTCACTGCATACTTCATACAGTTAAATAATTAGTCAAAATTAAGTCATTTTAAATTGCGTGATTCCTTAATAGCTTTATTGTTGTTGTTGTTGTTAAACACAGAACACACTCAGAAAGGTAACGTGATTAGTCGGAATTAAGGCATTTTTAAGCAACTAACACCTTAATGTTATGGGCCTGAAGTTTCAGGTAGTTAGCTTTCTTGGACTGTAAATCCAAGGATCCATGGTTTGCAACCCGTTACTACAAAACGCGTTTCACACTTGGGGCCTTGGGTGTATTATTCGGGCAAATGATAGTAACTCAAGAGTTGGCGGTGGATGCTGTTGACAACTGCCTTCATTCTAATCCATCAGTTCAAGATTAAATAGAGCTAAGCGCAGATAGCTCTTATATAGATAGCTCTTAGCGAAAAAACAACAACAAAAATACACGAAACTCTAAAGACATTAACTTTCAGTCGTTAAAAACATACTGTTATCCCATATATCCCAAGCTAGTAATTTACGTGTTACAGAAAGTAAGCTTTTAGCCTATGCGAAGACAATACTAGTTAACTTTTAGGTAGCAACATCTTTTTTTAGTAAGCTCAATACCAACAGGGAAGCTTTGGAAACCCATCCCCTCTTTGGTGATATTATGGCAAAATAATTTCCAGCACTTTTTATTCATTACCTTCAACGTTGTTACATTCTTTTCAGTAATGGTATTATGGCATATGTAAATGGGCACTAACTAAGTGAATACGAAGTAGAATTTCATGTGTGGCTTTCTAACATGAAAGATAATATGCATTGAATGTAATTACTGGAATTCTAAACCATTCTGCAGAACTATTAAGAACCATCAAGTCAATAATTTCAATCAACTTCCCTAAGAAAATTCATCATGCTGTTTAAGTTCTAGAAATTTGTTGGTATGCAGAAAATATAAAAAGTTCATAGCAAAACGATTTGATTTCACCAATATTGTGGGCCTAAGAATTACAAAGGACAGCAAAATAACAGAGTAAATTTATAACAGTATACACCAAATCGTGTGATTCAATTTTGAAAAGCATTGTTGGGGAAACTACCCAAACATTATTTTTTGCTGATAAAGACTGAGGGTCAGATTAGTATCTTTATTGCAATAGTACTTTTTTAAATATAGGATATCTAAAACTATACAAACGTATTCTAATCACAAACACATAAATCTATAAGTCCACTTGTCTTAGGCCTAACATTAGTTAAACCTTTATTAAGTACAGTTTATATTCGATAAAGAGATGAATTAACATTGTAACTTGCGTATGTTATTTACTATAGTTTAGTTAGGGTTAAACTTTACCGTACTTAATAATATCAGTAAATAAACTTCTAATGTTATTCTACGACCTCAAGTTAGACCTTTTTAAAAAACCTTGATAATCTTTTAATATGTTGTTCAAAATGTCTATTGTAAACAAAGTTCAGTCTGGGTCGTTTTAGACACATTTGATTTTACATAAAGATTAATAGCTTCAGAAATAAAAATATTCTGTCACGATCAATATTTTCGAGCTTACCAATCACTTTAAAAGATCATTCCTAATAATGTTGTGAAAACACATCTTGAGAATTAAAGTACTTTCAGTATTAGTGACAATTCTTTCAAAGGCAAATACGAAAAACAGATAAAACCTTATGCATGCTAGGAAAGTTGGTACTATATATGTTTCATTTAAGGCAACGAAAAGTGATTAATTAAGTACATTATTAAACAATTATATGAAATCAAAATGAAAGATAAAAATGAAAAATAATCGTTTAAAGATAACCAGTGACAAAATTTTATTCAAAGAACTAAGAGAAAAAAATTGAACAATAAAAGCATGAACAATAAATATAAAAAGGTAGAATCAGGTCTAAAAACCTACAAATATTAAGAAATACACCGATATTATAACTAATGTATTTAAAATTAAAATAAAAAAACGTGAAAGTTTCAAAACACAAGTCGGTAAAAATGACAAGGATAGATAAATTTAAGAATGGAGTTGTTTTCGAAAAAGGCCATCAAGTAAATATATAAAATATTGTAGAAGAAGTAAGAGCAAAATGGACGACAAAATAGAAACACTTGTACATTTTTGGTATTGTTTCCTACTCATCTGTATATCCACCGACACTCTTACCTATAAACCCACACAGACATATATATACATACATATACATACATGTGGATGTATTGGATGGATGCTTTTAATTTGGTGTTTGCTCAAAATTGAAAGTTCTCCTTGAGTGTGCTGAAAATATAGAAGTGTAGTTAGCTGTTTGTATGTGAAGCCGATTGAGTTTAGTAGTGTTACACAACAATACATAGTACTGTTACATATTGAGCATCCAACTATTTGAGTATACACTGTATACTCAACCGATTGAGTTTAGTAGTGTTACACAACAATACATAGTACTGTTACATATTGAGCATCCAACTATTTGAGTATACACTAACAAAAAATGGTAGATATATGTCTAAACGTGTAGCCTTTTAGGGTATCATATATTTAAAAATGAAGTTATTTGTTTAGGACTATAAAGTAAGCGATGACTTGTCCGAAGAAGGACAACAAATAACACACAATAACAAGAGAAAATTGTTTGTTTGTTTTTTAATTTCGCGCAAAGCTACCCGAGGGTTATTTGCGCTAACCGTCCCTAATTTAGCAGTGTAAGACTAGAGGGAAGGCAGCTAGTCATCACCAACTCTTGAGCTACTCTTTTACCAACTAATAGTGGATATAATTGTCACATTATAATGGCCCCACGGCTGAAAGGGCGAGCATGTTTGGTGTGACTGGGATTCGAACCCACGACCCTCAGATTCAATAGAAGAAGTCGAATACTCCTTTTCATTTTCCAAGACACAAACACCTTGATTACAATGCAGCTTTATCTGCTTGGTATCTTTCATTTCACTTGTCATGTATCACAAAGTACCAAGTAATTTTGAAGTCCTCAAGAAAGGTGTCATTTTCTTTCCAGGCTCTTCCATCTGTCTCACTAAATCTGGGTCATCTTCCAAACTATATAGGTTTGACAGATCGCCGACAGTGAAGTATCTATTGCTGTATATCACAACTAATCTTTTTTTTACGCTGTTGTTTTCTGTTATATTTTTGTTTCTCAGTTTATATCAGTATACGAAATAAATAACATGAAGCGCTGTTGGGCTTTAACTGACGCTTTAGATTTTTTATTAATTAATAACTTTCCATATGATTTTGAGATGAAGATTCAATGCGTGATGATAGCCTCAAAATCTATCTGATAAAGTTTGCTTCGTTTGTATAAAACAAACTATGATGAATATTTATTTAAAAATTGACATATTAGGCAAGTATTATGAACTCTTAAATCTCGAATGTGCTTAAAACATGCATCTCATAACGAGAGTTTATATTTAAAAATTACATGAAGATTTCCTTAACGTATAGGCCCAGCATGGCCAGGTGGTTAGCGCGCTCGACTCGCAATCTGAGGGTCGCGGGTTCGAATCCCCGTCACACCAAACACGCCCGCCCCTTTTAGCAGTGGGGACGGTTA
>NW_013665610.1:156794-171559 GCF_000517525.1 Limulus polyphemus
GCCCTCGTGTAGCTTTGCGCGAAATTCAAAACAAACAAACCTTACCGTATATACCTGTCTTCTATACTATTTGCACTTTTTAAGGATACAATTTCATACATAAATCATCGTAACTGTCGCTAAAACAAAGATTTTTTATATCATTTTCTGAAGAGTTAAATTGTTAGTTTATCTTATTACACAACTTATAAAACAGAAAAAAATACTTTACTTAAAAAGAAATGTTTTATGAAATAACCAGATGAACCTACTCTACGATTCCTGCCGCCCGGTGGGGCAGTAGTATGTCTACAGACTTAGGATTCTGGGTTTGATTCCCCGCGGAGGAAACTGCAGATATCCCAGTGTGGTTTTGTTCTACAACAAACAAAACAAAATATTATTCCTTTAAGAGTGAAAGCTAGAATTTTATGTTTCCGGACCCCAGAGGCCCAACAGTATGTCTGCGGACTTACAACGCTAGAAACCGAATTTCGATACCCGTGGTGGGCAGAGCAGTGATAGCTCATTGTGTAGCTTTATGCTTAATGACAAGCAAACAAAATGTATTTCACGTTTCTAAGTGTGTTTACATTTTTTTATGTGATTAAAAATACCTAACTATATTTATTTTTAATAGAAAAAACATATAATTATGAGGATCATTACATGAACAAAACTTACAGACGAAACAACTAACTAAATTTCTTTAACCGTACAACATCGAAACAGCTTCATGTCCAAATTACTTGTATGACCTCGTGGTTAAGGTGCTCGACTATTCTATTACTACTGAATTAGGGACGGCTAGCGAAGGTAGCCTTTGTATACCTTTGCGCGAAGTTCAAAACAAACCAAACCAAATTATTTCTTACTTAACTATATAATACCAGAACAACTTCCAATCCAAATTATTTTTTACTTAACTATATAATACCAGAACAACTTCCAATCCAAATTATTTCTTATTTAACTATATGATGCCAAAACAACTCCCAGTCCAAATTCCTTACACTTACTTAACTGTATAACATCAAAACAACTACATGTCCAAATTACATATACTTACTTAACTGTATAATACCAAAACAACTACATGTCCAAATTACATACACTTACTTAACTGTATAATACCAAAACAACTCCCAGTCCAAATTCCTTACACTTACTTAACTGTATAATACCAAAACAACTACTTGTCCAAATTACTTACATTTATTTAACTGCATAAAAGCAAAACAGCATCGAGTCCAAACTACCTACACTTACTTAACCGTGCAATTCTGAAACCCCTTCAGTTCAAGTGTACAACACAGAAACACCTTCACATCCAAACCAGTTACAATTAACTATACAACACCGAAACGAATTCATATGAAAACTAGCAACGTTTATTTAATTGTAGAACAATGAGAAAGCTCCATGTCCAAATTACACACATTTCAAATGTACAACACAGAAACACCTTCCCATCTAAATAATCTGTACTTATTTCCACGCTAATAACTACACTATTTAACCGTACTAGAAAAGGTACCCGTCCCATTCATGACATCTACTTCGTTGGCATCACGGGGATGACGTGTGTGTATATATATATTATTCGCAGGCAGTAGTAAAGGAAGAGATTGAAATAGCTATAAAATTAGTAGAAATGAAAAATAAATAAATAAAGAATTTATAATTCTTCTGTGTGTAATCAAGAACCTCTGAAAGTTTCATGGTGATCAGAGGTAAGAAAGCTAGAATATCTTTGGTACTGACAGACGATTGGACAATGCAGATATGTTTATTTAAATGTACCATACCGATACATATTCAGTTCCAAACAACTAATTGCAGTTGTCTAATTGTAGTAAGCCTACTTAACTGCATATCTTGAGAAGCATTTAAGTTGAGCATGAATAATACAAGAAATGAAATAATAACATTAATATCTTCTCAGTTTAGCATGTTGATGTGTGATATGTTAATATATCAAAATTTAATAAATAAACTAAATTTAGCTCCCTTGTTTATACGTAAACAGTTTTTTTATGGATATTAATAGTATTATTATGGTATAGTTATAATTACGCGGATTTGCAATACACGTAATAGTTGACGGTTTAGAAGTTAAAATATCTGTGTACATGAATCATACACATTGAAGTCGGAATAAATTGTTAAATAAATCTTTATTTTAATTTTCTTTAGTTTTCGCTCTTGATTATGTTTATGTAAATTTGATAAAAAACTACAACTGAATTCATTTTAGTTTTTTGAAAATTAGTCCTTATACGAATATATATTTTGGTCTGATGTCTTTAATGAGTTATTAACCATTTTCTCCTTAGAGCTTTAATTCATTATGTCAAATGAATTTACAACAATAATTTATAGACAATATATTTTGTTCCCATGCTTTTCTTTTCGTGTTTATACTCACAACGATATCGAGCTCTTCTGTCTCCTCCTTTGTAGAGTCAAAATAATATTTAAAAATACATCTATTTAATCCTTATTTTTGCTGTGCCTGTTCTTAAAAAAAAAGAGAGCTCCATTTGATGACCTGAACCGATATTTAGTGAACACATAAATCTATAATGCCTTTAGTAGCATTAAAACGCTTAAACCAGAGGAAATTTTGAAGGAATTAACTTATTTATATACGACGTATTTATAGAACTAATACACTTAATCACGTTGTACTGCAGCAAATAACCGATGCCTTTTATTATACCAATTTACACTGCAACCATAAAGTAATTATGTTTGTTTTGAAGGTTTTCAGCAAAATTATACAGAGGTCTATCGTAACACAACAATACTGAATTTTGAGCTGATAGTCTAGAGCGAAGGCAGCTAGTCAATATCACCCACCATCAACTTTTTGTACTGCCTAACCGAACAGTTGGATCTGACCGTCACTGTTATGGTGAACTCACGACCCCAAGAGAAGCGAACCGCAAAACTTCAAATTCCCACGCCAAACAACACGGCCACACTCAGTCCTTAAATTATTCTGATAAGAATAAACTGAATATCGTCATGAAAGAATAAAGCTTTACGTGTTTCACTTGCATCATAAGCACGTGTTTAATGTGTTTGTTACGTTCATTGAGAGAGTTTTGTGAAACTAAAACTAGTTAATTCCTGTATATTTTTTTTAGAATGGTTAACTCTATCTCTTCTTGTAGCAAACACACCTTTCATAAACTGCCTATACCTCTAATTATTGTTTTACTTTCTTTACAGTGAAATAAAAATAAATTTTAAAGTAGAAATAATCCACATGACTTTTTATTATCAGGGTGGATGTAGTTATACATAACTATTTTTCAAGATACAAAATCATGATATTTCATATTACAAAAAATGATGTATTACAAACACGAAGAACAGCTCAAATAAGGAGATAGGCTGAACCATTAAAGCCAAGTCATGTTGAAGTCAGTGTTGAATGCCTTACTTTTGACAAGAAAGATTGATGAACACCGGACATATTTTTCTTGGTATTCTTCTGATAATTAATGTCTAGCACCATTACAAAGAAAGGTAATTTGAAATTATAACTACAAAGAAAGGTCCATTATCTTATGAAGATAGAAAAACAACAATAAACAAAGAACTAAAATTTGGCACATATCCATTTGTAAGAGGAAAGAACATTCAAAATTAATTAGCTTATATTTAGTTTGTTAAAACATTTTGAAGAAGATCGTGAAAAAGGTAACACCGCTGCAACGCATACGTTTTAAATATGTAATACGAATAATTTTTTACATGAAGGGGTTTTTATCATAAGGATATAAATTATATAGCATATATTTGATAAATACAAGGTATATAGGTAGATAAATATACAAATAAAATAAGTATCGAAAACAGGTGATGTGAAACATGAAATAGAGTTTATATATAAAGTTCATATTTTGTATAAATTCTTTCATTGACTTTTTACCTTCACTTTCTAATCGCATATTTAGACTCTTTTTTTTCTTAAAAACAATGAATCATAAGATTACCTTTTGAATCTCCAAGATATCATATTATGTTAATCACAACATTAAACCATTTCATAAGGACAGCGCTGTGGTTGTCATTATAAGCATCTTTAGACTCTTTTCTCAAAAACAGGTTATCATAAGATTACCTTTTAAATCTCTAATATCTCAGATTATGTTAATCATCACAATACTAAACCATTTCATAAGGACAGCGCTGTAGTTGTCATTATGAGCATCAGTGACTAACTATATATATATATAAGTCTTCCTATAAAGCTGTTAAAAAGGCTTAAAGTTTAAGCAATAAAAATTGTTTCATATTCATATCAGATAATATTATATCCTCTTGTAGATATATATATTGTTACAGATAGTTTGTAGCAGTCATTCAAATAAAAAAAAATGTTGCAGAACGGTTATAGACAACTTAATTTTCAAAACAGTTACAATTTAATGTTGTATTTGAAATTTGGTTAATTACAGATAACTAATTAAACACTGGAAATCTTAAATCTGTTTACGTAAAAACAACAGCATATGAACAAGAATGTAAATATAAATGAATAATATATTGATATGCAATATTTTGAACTTGTGAATATGATATTATAATACTGAGTGATGTCATTATACATCAGTACCAAAGTTGAAAAGAATTGATCATGTGATATCTGTCGTGGTAATTACTACTCTCACTGCATCTTTAGTTTTTTAAATATTAAATTGATTCTATGATAGGTTATGAAAAATGATTGGAAAAGGTTTCTTAGTATTGCATTTCGGTTAATTTCTTAACATCTTAAAACAAAGAGATATCGTATTACTACGATATCTAAGGTCATGAAATGCAACGCAATTTATGTCATTCTATATTGTGCTTAACTAATGGAATGCAGGTCCTTTATTTTCTAGAAATTTCGCTTCCTGTTACTTTCCATTGTTACTCGTTCATCCCTCAGATAACGCAAAATAAAGAGTATTAAGCTCGAGGGATTCCAACAAAATGACGGCTACTAATAACTTACTTTTTTAGAGAAATGTGACTTGTTAGTGAGGATAGTGGCGTTCAACAGGACCGAGGGAAGCACATTAATTCAACACAGTTCTGCCCTTTCATTACAACACCTGCGAGTTTTTATTGCCATTTAATTATTATGATTTTATAATCACTAAAGACATATTATAACTTGCTGGAAGTTTCATAATCCGTGTCTCTTCCCTCTCACAACGCCTCCGATATCACAAACAGTAAGAATTCCCTGTTGGTTACATAGTCTTTAAAAATTCCATTGAGCACATATTTTAACACCTGTCATATGAGCCTGCCCGACATTTTGATGTCGCTCCAAAAAATGAGTCATTCGTAAAGGTTTGAGTTGTTTTGATTAGACAAATAGAAGACGTTCAGCAGTATTTTCGAGGTCTAGGTCGCTGGACCACACCCTTGACCTGACCCGAGATCATGAGAGCCAACATGGAGAATTAACTTGTAAAGTTAAAGTAAAACGATATAGCAATGAAACATGCTCGAAATGTTCTAGATGTGGTCGTGAATGTGACGGTTTAAGTGTGACGATTAAGGTAAACCGTGGGTCCAGGTCGGATGTGGGAAGAACATATTCAAAGATATCCCGATCAATTTGACATACCAGCTGAATCGGAGATTTGTCAACTGATTACTGCATTGACAGTGAAGCATAAAAAAAAACTGGTACAATAGTATTATTAACTTCAAAACTGGGGATTGGAATGATATATAAGAAATTCGATGACGAGAACCCACTTTAAGACTAGTAATGCTTGGAGACGACTTGAATGGGTAAACAATATACTTAATATCTGCATTCCGGAAAACAGTGATTTAGGATTATTTCGAAAGATCTCGATGAATGAAGCTTGGCACAACTTCTAAAACAAAAAAACAAAAACAAGATATTAATGAAATATGACATGATGAAATCTATATGGATTATACCATCCTTCTTATATTTACTCTTCATTGGAGAAACGGCATTTATGATTTGAGAATCGCTAGGGAAATCATCTTGTAATGCATCGTGCATCTGCTTCGACTTCAACACTGCATCTTTTGGACTTTACTGTGCCATTAGTTTTGACAAAATGTTGAAACTAGTGATTTCTTATATATGCTTGGAGACGGCTTGAATGGGTAATGAAGAAAAAACTTTAATATAAGTTTAACATAACAGCAAATGCACAACGTTTCGACAAGGTTTTGTCATCATCAGATACAATACTTATATTAAAGTTTTTCTTCACTAGTCTGAATGATGACCTTTCATATTTACCTGAATTTAAGTGAATTTGAGGTTAACACAGAAATATGTACATTGTAAATGAATTTACTTTAATAAAGCGAAGCACGAAGAAAATTCTACCTGATATATGACGTATTCTACGTGTTTTAGATGGCAACAAAAACATTAATATAAAACAATTGCTTGCAGTAATTCTAACGTTATTAAGCACAACTTGAAAGCCTATTAGTATTAAAACGTTTTAAAGTTGCTACTGTGCAGTTATTTGAAATAAGTGTAATATTTCGCCGCTAACACTATGTTTAATAATCATTAGTATATAACATTGAAATCTTGTAGATTTTGAACATTCTAATAATTAAAAAAATGCTTTCTATAAAACGTTATACTAATGAAGTCATTATTTAAAGTAGCTGCATACAATTCATATTATTACACCATTTTACACAGAATAAAAACTTTACAATCCACAATGTCTACTTGCAGATTAAAATTAATAACCTATTTTCAAGCATTAATTCTATTTTGACTTTAATTAACTGCTCCACTTTCTAGAGTGAGACGACGTTTCGGCTTCCACACTGATACCTTCTTCAGGTTGAAGACAAAGTTTTTAACTTGTAGTGTCTTTGTGGTTCTGTGATAGAGTTCCTTACCGTGTATTTGTTTCTTCATGTGAATTGGCGTATCTGGAAATGTGTTGTCATCATTAGTTATGTGTACATTGGTGAGAGGTTGTCCAGAAGTTACTGATATCAATTGAGTGTAGGTTAGTGCCATTTGGTGTAAGAAAATTATTGATTTTTCGTGATTTTCTAATAGCGAGCGTGTCCAGAATTGGATTTTCGTCCCATTGTATGATATAGACTGTTTTGTAGAGATATTTTACCAATGCTATGTCAGACTAGTTGCACCCATAGCACAGGCCTGCGAATTTAAACTTCATAAAAGTTGTTTTGGTTCTAATAACGTATTTTCCATAATTCAGCTACGCAGATTTCGAAAATAATATTCTTTTTTTCTATCACATAAGGATTTTTTTTACAAATCAGGAAGAGAAAAAACTTACTTAGATCAAATTATTATTTCGTTACCACAATGAACATTTTATTATTATTATTATGCTTCTTAACAAAAATCAAACAAACTGAAGGAAAGGGAAGAATATTGATGCCAAACGAATATGTATCCTCATTTATCCTGATTTTTTGTGAAATATACGTCAACTAAGGGAGCTAAACATATTATGGAGTGAAAATTATGCCCAATATATTTTTAAAAACCTAATCTTAATATCTTGCTAGTGATAAAACCAAACATATTATCTCACGGGGTACATTGTATTATGCATACCTTTGTCCCACTCCACAATGAAAAAGTGTTTGAGAATATCTGGATTTCCAGCTAGATTTAGCACTTGTATTGCATTAACCTTGCGTTAGTGTATATTGGGATATAAAACATACTGGGACAGCGTTGCGCGTGGTCTAGTTGTTGGCATGTCCAGAAAGTGAACTCAAGGATTAATGGTTTAAGTCCGGTGTGCCGATAAAACGCGCTGTGGACTTTGGAAACGTCGATATGCAAAAAGGAAGAATATTAAAATTAGCTGCTTTTTAACAATAGCTAAACTTTCATAGAGTATATTTAATATTTACAAGGATGTTTTGGTTAATATAATAACATCGTTTTGCGACTAAAAAGTAAGACCCTCTAAAGGCTCATCCTGTAGAATGCCTAAACCTAAATTGGTATTAGGATACCGTATCGTTTTGTTCCACTTTTATTCAGTACGACATTGATATCCCACAGTTTGTGTCATTGTTGCCTTAATGCTACTAAAGCAAATAAAAACAGTTGGTATAAATTAGTTATAAAAATTATTTTACCCCTAGGGAAAATATTATAGCCACATAAAACTTGCATTACACTGAGGAAAATATTTCAGCCACCAGAACATAAAACAAGCGAGATAATTTCCTATGCGTATTACAATCCTTTACTTACATATCTGTGAGCCTTTGCAATGACAGATGCGGTTTATTCTAAGACGAAAAGGTCCGGAAATTGAAAAATTTTAAATTAAAGGTCAGCTGTTTTATTATGTCTGGTAATCAGTTTACATCATAGGGTCCGCTCTGTGGTCAGCTTTGACCGATTCACATAACCTTAGGTGGTGGCTATATACGTGAGGATGGATCCTTCCGTACACGCTCTAACGATTCACACTATATTGAAGTCACACCTTCTACTCAAACCTCATAAATTATTGATGATGCAATACATATTTAGTAGTTTGAATAAAATAAATTAACTTTCTGCGAAAAGAAAATTCCTTTCTAAACTTCCTAAACTTCCTAAACATGTGATTTTGTTGCCCAAGTCCATTCTCGCCATAAGGTTTCTATCTACTTTCTTCCTTTGTACTTGGAAAACAGGCGCCTAACAATAATATTTTATTTTTCAACTGTTATTGGAGGTTATAAAACGTGGCCAACTTCATATTCTTGGGTTCAGTGCGAGAAAAATATATGTCTTAGTGAGAGACCATTACTGCGGGATGAGAAAGAGAAGCCTATAAACACGACCATTAATATGATCAAGTTGGAGACAGCTGCTCAACATCTATTTTACTTGAAAGTAATAACATGAATAAAAAGTCCGCCTACAAAACCTGATGGTAGCAAATAAGTGGGTTTTTTTCTGTGAAAAATGATATTAAACTTACTGATGAGGGTCTCTCTCGACATTTAAAAAGTTTTAAAAACGAATATTATGCAAGGTTTACGACATAAGCGATTTTAAGACTAACACGTTTGATTCATATGAACCATTTTCTGGGGTTAGATTAGAAAGTCATATTGATCACATTGTTTGTTGAAAGTCGAGATACCTTCTTAGCTATTTATAGTTACGCAATATCAAGACGATAGGGAAGTATTTACTCTGTTTACATTGATTACAAGTACAATAGGGAAGTATTTACATTGATTACAAGTACAATAGGGAAGTATTTACATTGATTACAAGTACAATAGGGAAGTATTTACTCTGTTTACATTGATTACAAATATAATAGGGAAGTATTTACTCTGTTTACATTGATTACAAATATAATAGGGAAGTATTTACTCTGTTTACATTGATTACAAGTACAATAGGGAAGTATTTACTCTGTTTACATTGATTACAAGTATAATAGGGAAGTATTTACTCTACATTGATTATAAATAATTTTGAAATTCTCATTTTTAACACATATTAATTACAGTTTACAGGTGAAAGATTTGACAAAGAATAATATGTTTGGGTTTTGATGAATGAACTTTGAAATATTTTTGATTATTTAAATGTACGAGATTCTTACTATATGTAGTTTACGATAGAGGGCGCTGTCATATCGGATAAATTGTCAATATTCACATTCCTTTTATGTTTAACTAGAATAGAAATCAATATTTTTTAGTAGAATGTACCTATGGTAACAAATTACGCTATGTAAACGTGAATGACCATTGTCTTGGAAAAACAATTAGTTGGGCAATTGATTTTGTTTAGAAAAAATAATCAGTTAAGAAGATAAATCTATTAAGGCAGGTGCGTCGCTAGGCGCTGCCCCGATTCTATTCGACAGTGCCCCGAATCCACAGTTGGTGTTTTGAAAAATTAGAATAGAAAAACCATGATCGATATCATGCTGAAACGCCGAAAATTCCCGTGCCTATGGGTCCGAGCCCCGAACCTTTCAAGCACCTTGCGACGTTTCTGCATTAAGGTGTAATGCAGGAGGTAATATCTGCTTTCAATGCGTTAGTCAAAGCTATGGCCCTCTTGGCTGGTCTTCTTTCCAGCTTTTTTTTTTCATTGAATTAGTATTGCAGAAACATGCAGCAAGGAAAATCATCAACTAACGCATGCAAAAATAACAGACGGATTCACGTGTAAAAAAAATAGAAGGTAAAGCTAAAATGATACTTGGTGACCTTGCATAAACTACTGATTCCTCTATGAGAATGGTTACAGACTTTCTTAGGAAACCAGAATGAAGTATTAAAATGCACGAATTTCAGAACACTTTCAGAAACTACTTTTTTTCCGTTCAATCCCTTATTAACATTTTGATTTTCAAACAGTCATAAATGCCATCCAACGTTCAGTTCGTTGAGGTAATTTGTTTTTCATAATTTATGTTCTTGCTTCTACTAATTAGTTATATTACTTATATACGCACTCATATTAGTTACTTTTATGCTCACATATATTACTTACTTATGTTTCTCCTTACTTATACACTCACTTATATGTTACTTATATTTCTACAAGTTTGGTTTGTTTGGAAGTTCGCGCAAAGCTACACGAGATATATCTGCGCTAGCCATCCCTAATTTAGCAGTGAAAGACTAGAGGGAAGTCATCACCACTCACGGCAACACTTGGGCTACTCTTTTATCAACGAATAGTGGAATTGACCGTCACATTATAACACCTCCACGGCTGAAAAAGCGAGCATGTTTGGTGAGACGGAGATTCGAACCCGGACCTGCAGATTGCAGTCGAGCGCCCTAATTACATGGCCATTTCTACAAATACCAGTTACTTACATTCCCATAGTTGCTTAATGCATTCTTACCTACTACGTACTTATATCGTGGTTATTAATGCAACCACTTATATACTAGTTACTTTTATACTCACCCATACTAGTTGCTTGTATAATGCCCTACTGTACTTGCTTTTGTGTTCACTTATACTAATTACGTATACGATATTCTATGCTAATTAATTATTTAACGACGTAATAACTTAAATCATTCTTTAAACGAGATACGTTTATCTTTATCATGCTACCGTGAAAATAAACATAATTATACTACCACCTTGTCTCACTTATTTCAGTCCTGAGGTGTTCTGATAAAAACTTACCGTATACCACCAGTATATATAAGTATGTTTAGAGCTACAACTAATTATTTTTAGCAACCACTTAGGTACAATAGATTTCTTTTTTTATCGGGATTCAGTCCATGTTTTGGACCAGGGAGGGTCAGGTTCAGCGTAGACCTTAGATACAATTTATTGCTTTAGACTCGTAATCTAAATATTGCGGGTTCTAGGCTTGCTCGCGACATCTAACTGTGCCCTTAAGCAAGGCACATTACCCAAATTCCGTCAGTCTACCCAATTTTATAATGAATACCAGCGGGTAATTGCATGGGTTAACCTCCGATGGACTGCTACCCCATCCAAAGGGATTGTGTTCCCTCCGTTTGCGTCACAGGAATTTGGGGTTAAGCACCGACGTTATGTGTCTTTCCAGGTGCAAATAAGATTAACTTACTTACTTACTTGCGTATAATATGTTAGGCTTGTGTGACGTTCGTTTCACCTGTGTATGAATGAACACACAACTCGAATCGTACGAAAACATCCATTGTGAACACTCCACTTAATAAAAATCGTACTAATGATTTCTTTAAACACACCACATTGTTTCTTATGTTCACATGCCTAGTTGTAGGCAGCTAAGTACATCAGTTATATATCTTTGAATTTATATCACGATGAGCGCGTGTAGCTGCTTTTGTTGCTATGACAACATAGCTCCCGAAAATCTAAACAACACATTTAACCTATATCCGGTGCCTTTCTAGAACATTAATGTTGTCTGAGTACTGGCTCAACGCTCGCGTGAATACAGCAGTAAAGTAGAGCAGCTGAACATTTCATATTCGTCACACTTAGGTCGCTCACTTCGTATTGCGCAAAGCAGTTTTGCAACGTAATTATTACATTTCATAACGTACTGTCGTATTTAATTGAGCTACAGGTGACTGTATGATTATACTCGATTATACATAGGAGTTTGAAATTTTGCATGGATTTGCACAGAGCCATTTTACTGGTTTAGATTAGAGAATCTTTGTAACCTCCTTAATAAGCACATTTCTTCTTTATGATATAAATCCCTGTAGTAATAACTAATAACAAATACTGAAAAATATATGGTTTTGTCAAAAGAATCTTATTTATAATTTAAGGTTCATTCAAGTTATTGGGATTATATTTAGAGTTACAAAGATACGCACGTAAGTAGGACGTATTTATCATGAAGGTATTTGAACTTGTGCATCAAGTGTAAGTTTCGACTCAGTCCACCTCTGTAAAACGTGTACACTGTTAATATCTGAAGTGACCACGATAGAACCACTAAGGGCGGAGTAATATGCGGTGAAGCACTCACCTCTGAATTAACGTTTTATTGGTTTATCTCATTAACTTGAGCAAAAAATGACAAGCAGGATAGTAGTGTACCAAAATCCCAGTTCTTATCTTTTGAAAGTCAAATTTTAACTCATAAGAATTATTATCAAATTCGAACTTCAAGTTGGGGAAAGCAAGTTCATTCTTAAGCCACAGGAAGCTTTTCTTTAACACTATAGGCATTTTGGTAAAAGTAAAGTCTTTGGTGTTATACTAAACCCTTAAGAACACACAAAAATTTTCAGTTTAAAGTGTGTATTTCTTTTTATGGCTTATAGATAATGCACAAATAGAGCTAGTAATGGTATTCAAGAGATATAAAAGAAATAATTATCTCACAGACAGCAAAAGCTAAGATGGCAACATATGTATGTTTGGATAAATTTCTAAGCATATCATATAATGCTATATATAAATATACAGTTTTCGCTTAGTCATGCAAACAAAACATACACAGATACATACACATTACTCTCACATTACAGATACTGTGTATAGTGCATATGAACGATCAAAGATATGCCAAACTAGACAATTTATAAATGTTTAACTTCTATACTGTTAATTTCTACATCATTTGATGTGGATTTGAAATACATTAATTTGGCAAAATAAAAGATTAACAGACAACTGAATTTTATGTCCCCCCGGGTTAAAATTTGTAATTAATTGAAAGTATACTATTACCAACCATATTTTAATTTATACGAATATAAAATCAACGTCCGAACTATTCGCTTTTCGTTGAAGGTTTACTAGCTTCTGTTCTTGCTTATCGTCAAATCCAACTTTGTAACCTTACATTTCATAAGTTGGAAAATTCTGATATGTCCATCGGCCTTAAAAAGATAATTAAATGTTTCGAAACGTATTTCACAGAACAACTGGGAAAGTTGTGCTTTAATTGTATGTTCGTAGTAAATGTCTGGTGCAGATACAAATGTGGGAATTTAAGTATTCATTTCAGGAGAAATCTTGTATAGTGGAATGTCTTTAGAGCTTGACAAATATTGGTAATTACATACAAATAAAGTGTGTAATGCTTCTAAAGTAGAATCTTACAAAGATGTGGCTGATATTATAAGGAGGTATTATTCCGATATCACGAGCCTGGAAAGCATTAATTACAAAATAAACGAAACAACAGAGAAAGAGAAAATTTCATATCGAATATATTTGTTTAATGCGTTGCTGCTCTCATAAGATTTAACAAGCGTAGAGATAACAAATCTAATTTGCACTATTGATTCATGTTTGGATTTGCACTGGTTTAATTACAGACTAAAACACTTAAAAGATGTCGGCTGTCGCGTGTATACACGCGCTCTTAAAGGTTATTTGTGGCCGACTTGGATTCTTGGCAAAGCGTGCTAAAGTTTTCATTACGGAAATTAAAGCTGAAAAGGGTTTATTAGAAATGAAGGTGATATTAAGAGACAGCACTCAGTCATTATGTAATCTTTTTTTTTTCAAGTAGACCGAATAAACGTTCGAGACGTAACCATGTTGCGGAGAACGCAACACATAATTGAAATAACTGATTCTTACAGATGTGTACATTCATGCAACGGAACATTCACTCAAGCTTGTATAAATGTCTTGACCCTTGTTCTGGCACGAAAATATCAGTACCAGAAGACTCTGTGTCCATTTAAACATATCAGGCAATTATTTGTTTCAGTAACCGCACTGATTAAACATGTAACGTCAAATAAAGAAAATCAGTGACCATAGTGAATCTTTATAATCTTTTCAATATCTACACTGCTATTGGATAACCATAGAAGTGGCTATGCTTGAACACACGATATTATGATTGAGTAAATATATTTATCTATCTATGTGACACCCACAGGCATTGCAAGACTATGTCATAAAATTTGACATAAAACCTCTATTTTCATACGATGTAATAATGTACGACTGTATGAGGGTTACTTATTTTAAGTACGTGTTAGCCTTACCCATTAACCTCTTATCTTATTATTTTATTGTCATCAATTAAAACACATAAACAGTCCCAAGCCGTCTCCAAGCATTACATAAACAGTTGTTATAATTCATTATTCACTCAACCCCCCAAAAAATATCGTTGCAAATATTCAAATTTCACTACTCATTCACAACGTTTACCATTAAATGACGAAGGAAATGACAGCTTCCTGTTCGGTTGAACTGTTGGAGTTTCAGTATATGTTCAGAAATTGTTCTGGTTGCAGCCGGTGGAACCGAACAACGAAGACCTCCATTTTGTCTT
>NW_013665610.1:172545-176432 GCF_000517525.1 Limulus polyphemus
GAGTTTCAGTATATGTTCAGAAATTGTTCTGGTTGCAGCCGGTAGAACCGAACAACGAAGACCTCCATTTTGTCTTGCAAAAGAAGGTCACACACTACATCCGATTCATAGTGTGTTGTCGAAATGAACATTGAACAGAGGTCTGACAAACCTACTAATTAGGTACAAGTTGTCCAACATCAGAGGACTCGTGGAAATGACTCATTCGGATCCCTAGCAGGTGATAGTATAAACATCGATATTTTATAATATATATTTTTTTGAAAACTGAATAAAATGCGAAATATTTATAGAAAATTAAATAATGATTTGGGCTATATCTTTCGTTTTCAGATATTGTAATATTAAATATATTTTACTCACAATAGTCAACATTTTTTACCTAATAGTACGAATCGTCACAAGGTGTCAAAGTACATTTCAATAAATTTTCATTATTATCAAACCTCAAATTTTATGAATATAGTTCAAATTCCGATAATTTTCAATAAGAAATGTGGTTACAACCATGTAGTAGATATATTTAATTCCTTATTATCTTTTCTACGGTTTTGTTTATGTTTTTCAGTATTCAACTGCAGAAGATAAAAAAAAACAATTAAGTGAAAAACAACAAACGTTTTACATTTTCAGTAAGCCTAAAGAAAAATCAGATAAACTAAATAATCGTCTAAACTTAGAACTGAAGTTTTCTGGACATTTTAAAATTTCAATGAAAAGATTGTGTATAAAATAGTTTGATTATGTATGTTACTTTTTACCAAAAATCAACCAAAATCGCGTGATTGCAATTTCATAAAAATGAGCCAGACCAAATCAAACATGTAAAAATACTTGCAAAGCTCTCTTAATAACACTAACCACAAACTTCAAGTGTTTACATGATTATTATGCTTTCAATATCATAGTTGTAATAAGTTATGTCATTTCACTAGATATTTATTTATGCCTTTAGGACATCACACTATGTGTGTTTTTTTAATGAGGAAACTAAAATCTTATAAAACAGGCATATGTATTTAAAAGCTACTCTATATATGTCAAAACATAGTACCTAAAATCTCAAGTGTAAGAATAGAAATATTTTTTAATTCGTTTTTATTATAGGAGCTTTGAAAAACCTACAAACTGTACTATTATAAAAATCATGTTGGATCCACGATGGCTCAACAGTAAGTCTTATAACGCTACAAAACGGATTTCAATATCGGCGGTGAGCACAGCACAAATAATACATTTTTGTAGCTTCGTGCTTAATAACAAGCAGATAAAAATGAGTGTCCAATACCTTCGTAATTATATACAGGTCAGATAAAAATGAACGTCCAATACCTTCGTAATTATATACGGGTGAAAGCTACTCCTCCTCACTCCACTGCTTGTATGTGAAGATGCATCATTTGGGGTTTTGGTGAAATTGCTTTTGTATGATAATAGTCGTATTCGTATAAATGTTATAGTTTGAAAGATAACTCATAAGATACTTTATAGTGAAATAATAAAAGTAATATGATTTTTTTTAGATTTTTTATATTATAGGTAAATGAAACTACAGACATACTAAGTCTGTTCAGGGGGTCGATCAAACAAGCTAATTCGCACACTAACTAGTTACTGTATCTGTTTTCCCCACACACACACATTTATAAATCATTCTGTGTATAATAGATTGCTACAAGATGACCTCAAACAGAATGGTATTCATATCATAAATAGGCTGCAAGGAAGGGTGAAAGCAAGAATTTCTACGACTTTCAAAGGGGTATTGTAGCAGGCACCCGTCTAACAGTTAGCATTGTGATAAAAAAAAATACGTTTTTAATCGTCTATTCACAAATCACTTTCATAATATTTATCAACACGGCCAACCTAAAGTGAATACGCGTGACGCTAATGAAAACAGTGAAGGTCAAATGCTTGTGACAAACTTGAGAAAATATAATTGGACTACTTGTAAACCGTTATGAACGTCATATCCCGTGTAATAATTTATCGATTTCTTGAATAGTGGTCAACATTTGATTATCTTCACCTGTACCACGCAAAACATATTATAAAATTCGTAAAAACTTCATTCATATTCCTTGCCCGACACAGTTACCGGATCTAAATCCAGATGAACATTGTTGGAATGAACTTAAACGCTGTTTTAACCCTCTGCCGGTTACACTTTTCAATGAATAAGCTGCTAAGAAACAAAATCACTTTTGTTACCTCGTGAAACCTATTCAATGTCGAAGCCTAGGCTGATATGAAAATTCTTTCTGGGATATCGTGAAGTTTGAGCCCTGCCGAACGTGAGCTGATATTACGGCAAAAGATAGTCAGTCCGATATTAAAAGCGATTTGTTAGTGTATTATAAATGAAAATTTGTTCATTCCAGATGTTAGATTTAATTAAGACGTACAAAACATTACCTATGTCAGATATACTTTTAATCTAAAAAATGAATCGGTTTAGAAACAAAAGGGGTCTGAACTAGACACAATTACCACAGTTAAATAAAAAGTTATATCCAGCAATTTGTTCGCAATATTATGAAGTGCTTTCATATTGCCTATGGAATATTATTGAGTGTTAATTAGGAACAATAACTTACTATGAACAGGCCCCTCACGAGCCACTGGGGAACATTTTTATTGAAAAAAACGCCCATCTTTCTTAATTTGAACTGAAATTTTGAACTTACTTTTAATATTCAAAACAAATTGTAGGGTAAAGACACCCTTGGCTCCTGATGGATGTGTTAAAACATAGTCCTTGTAAATCAACTAAACAGAAGTAATTGACCGAAATCTAAAGACGGCTCTATATCTTGAATCTTGATTTACTGAACTATACATTAAAGTACTATTCGGCGTGATGAGCTGAGTTGTAGGTTCAGAAAACGTTTCAGTAATAGCATCAATTAGTTAAGGTAGACAGACGACTCACACAGTCGTAGTTAATTGTAGTGTAAAAAAAACTAACAAGAAATAAACTAGAACCAAAATGCTGAGAATGTGGTATTCATAAGACATGAAAGTTAAGTGAAGATAAGAGGCTAAAAATATGAAGTAATCTGCGTATTATTATAGAAACTTATTCCTCATGAGCTAGGCCTATGAAATCTAAGTACTTGTCTAAACATAAGTTTACAACAATAACTTCCAATAAAGTATGAGAAGCTTCATTCATTTTTTTGTATTTTATATATACATATGTACTGGGACTGGGGTAGCCTAGTGGTCCGAATACTCTGGGAATCCAAGGATTCATGGTTCGTGGTCTGTTGTTGCAAGAACACGCTCAGCTCTTTGGAACACTGGGTACGATATAAGAGTGATGGTCAGTTCCTACTATTTGGTCAGAAAAAAAGAAATCCAAAACCTAGAGATGAGTGATATCCACTCTAACTTGCATCGAGTCCAATAATTTAGAATTATGGACGATTATGCGCAGATAACTTTTTGTGAAAATTCTGAAACAAAATTATATATATAAACACACACACACACACACATATATATATATATCTTTTTTTAGAAAAACGAGACCCAAAACTCTAGCGCTTTAGTGTAGGTTTATAACTATTATCCCACATAAGTCTTTTATGAACTTTACACACCCCTTTGGCACAAAACTAAACCTGACACAAACAACTCTAGGTTATGATTGGATAGCTCTCAAGACCAACTCATATTTAACGGTTTACGTAACATCGACATCCGAGCCTATATATTTCATCACACTAATTAAACATAACCCTATATTTTCCTGAAGAACAATAGTCAACTATTCGAAAGCGCTCGAATTTTTGGGTCTCGTTTTGAAAATATTACAACTCTTGTATGTGATCCTGTGTGCTAACTACTTAACCTGGATTTATATATATATATATATATAT
>NW_013665610.1:176587-181001 GCF_000517525.1 Limulus polyphemus
TTATATATATATATATATATATATATAATACATGTGTAACTCGACACTGCTTCACCATTAAACTATAGGTCTCTATTTTTAACTTTAGAATACTTTATATTATTTTATCAACATTGCCACTGGAAGATAGTTAAGCAAGTATAACAAACTGAATGTTTATACTGCAATGTGTGGTTTAAAAATAAAAGATGAGAGTCATATCGGAATACAACTCGTGTTCCCAAACATCATGATGCACTAAATGACCAGTTTTTAGAGTTTGTCTTATGTATTGAACTAATTAATCACTAAGAGTGTGAAATCCATGTTTTGTGTTCAGTTGTCCCAAACAAAGCGAGATGTAATTTACTCAACGTCAAAGCGATGTACTGAATTAGTTATCTAGGCCAGCTTACTCTAGTTGGTGACCAGACTTCCGCTTCTTAGTAAGTGCACTCAGAAAGCAGACAGACAGAAATAGCTCGAGCATAGAAGGGAGTAGTGGGAGGATCTGAAGGATCGCTTCAATTAAACATTCTCAGAAAGAAAAAAAAAATACTAAGGTATATTTGTCAAACATTTGATACAATATATCAACAATTTGAGGTCCAATAATTCAAACTGCTACAAAATAAGTGCTTGATTTTTTTTTATAATTCTATAATTGACTGCGATTAAAGTTTTTATTCACAAGTAGCTGCTGTGTTATTTAATATATATATATATAGTTAAAACGCGTTGAATTACCTTGTTTCAATAAACAAATCTAATTATCCAATTTATTTATAGCTTTCTTAACTTGATAAATGTGAATATGAAGCACTGTCGATAAAGTAATGATTAATATATTCCATTTTTGAAAATGTCCATAGGCATTTTCCTAATATTCAGACTAGACACAGATCGAACTTAACAAAACTTTCAAAGCTTTTTTCGTTTGAAATAATCTACTTAATTTCCAGAATGAATAGGTATAAAATATAAACAACAGAACATCTTAAATAAGTAGCTAGCCAGTATTGTCTCTTATAGTAGATGTATAAAAGTATTAATGTTAGAAAATGCTCTTTCTCCACTAAATAGCAAAGTCAAAACAACACAAAATTATATATATATATATATATATATATATATATTCATAATGGTAATAAAGGTTAATTTCATTGTTTTAATAGTTCGTGATGCATTCTCTTGAATTATGTATTTTTATTTTAGAAGTTGTAGTTCGTAATTCAACTTACTAAAATTAACGTTTTATTTTTATATAAGTGTAAAAAGTGTGTATTTCCATTTGTCAACAGCAAGTTACAATGTAACGTAATGCGTCCGAGAAGCTTGGAGATGCAAGACTATTTACGTACAGACAAAGATAGGTTTTCTATTAAAATACGCAAGTGGGAAAAGACAAAACGATAAAAAAATGGTTAAAAAAACAGAAGACATTCAAGCAACTGTCATACAATTTATAAACGATCTTTGGTCCTAAGAGTGGTCATGTGGGAACGATAATATTTGCACAACTCGAAAAGAGGACAAAAAAGAAAGAATAAAAAATACTACATAAGATGTATAATAAATGTACTTTTGTTCTTACGAAACCTTCATCTCTAAAGCGGAAAAAATCTATACATCCTTATATGTTCGTAAATTTGCTACAGCTGAAGATAAAAACTCTTGCTGTGAAATTATCCATTCGGCAAATATGTTTTTATTAGACCCCCATACAACAATAAAAACTCTCAGAACTTTCGCTTGCCATTAAACTTTTGCCTTTGAAACTAAACAAACAAGGTGCTGCACCTCTTTTTTGTAAATAAGTAGACAAAGACAACTATTAACAAATTCTCTATTTTCATCAATATAACTTTTATTAAATATCTTATTTTCTGTTACTTCGTAAAGAATGTGGTTAGGAGAGCAACGGCTCCGACCCTGCACCCAAAGCCAATCCGAAGAAACGTCCTCACCCACAAAGTGAAGGCTATGGGTATGAAAAAAGAACCCTTCAAACTAAAAGCCATTGCAACGAGCCAGTGAGCATTTCCTGATACCGTTAATAAGAACATAAACAAGGAATGAGAGTTAACAATGAGTGATTAGCTTCCAGCCACGTCTCAAAATCAATGTTTGTTTGCATGACAAAGAAGGCTGAAGAAACTGGAACTGCAGTAATTCCATTCAACCACATACCTGTCAGGACAACACAGCTTCAATGGAATTTCATAACTTTGGTATGCTTAAAGATAATTTTGGAAGCCGATGTCATGTATAATGTATGGGAAAAGTTTATCAATGGAAATTGCCATGAAGGGAATTACTGCTTAATTATGGCTATCAGATTGAGTACAATCGACGATGGAGGAGGTAGTTCAAAAAAGCAGCATAGGCCCTAAAACACTGTTCGACCCACAGTGCAGGTTTAACTGAAACAATGATAAAGTTTGTTATCGAAAGAATGTATATATGACTTTCAAATTAAAAAGCCATGAAGCTGTCCGTTACGTCAAAAACTATTAAAATATATATTTTTGTATAGATTAATCGGTAATAAATGTTTAATATTTGAAACATTTTGTGCTTTGAAATAAGAAAGCATAAACATAAAAAGTCTAATTATGTTTTACAGGGATCGTTATAGAAAATGTCAAATTTCTGTAATTGATGCTTCGTGAACACTTGAACAAAATAATCTGACTTTGACAACCATAAGAAAGAGAAAAAAAAGCAGTAACAAGACTTGCTTATCATAACTAGAGATGTTTTGGGGACTCTTAAAAGATAACATATTTTGTAATTTATATGGGAAAGAAAGTTTCTAAATATAAAATTTAAATTTGATTATCAATCGAAACATAACAGGCCTACTTGATGATAAATAAGATTCACATGCATTAAAGCTGGAATTGATTATTTTGTTCGTTTGTTTTAAACTTTTCATTCAAAAATACACAAGAACTATAACTGTTCTTAATTTTGAACTAATAGAGAAGAAGGAGGGACAGCTAGTAAACAGCATTCACTACTAACTCTTATCGTCTGATCGAATAGTGGGATTTGTCGTCTTCAAAGACAGAAAGCGATTTTGTGATAACGGATCCCAAACCATGAAATTTCGGATTCACAATCGGGATATTGTAGCCACTAGGCCACGCCGCTTTATGGGAAGTTAAAACATACTGTGAACTATTTTGTGCTATTCGAGGCGTAGCTTTTAAAGATAATACAGGTTTTAGATGATTTATTAGCATTTGAACATAAAGACACAAATGCTAAAAAACTGTCAATTAATATCCTTTATTTTTTGCAAAACTAGTATAACCTGCCAAAGACATTAGACTTGCAATATATCTCAGACTGTTTAGTACTTTCATAACCTTTTGGGTTATGTAATGGACGATCCAAGCTTGAAAATCAGGAGCTATTTAATTGTATCTCTTCTTACAACAAATGCGTATTTATGAAAATGATTTAATGATTTATGAAAATGGATGTCCGTCTGTCAGGTTTGCACTTAATTGAGACAATTTTTTTCTTACAGTCAGCTCTAGGTAGCTCTTTTAATCAGGGTACGGTCATTCGATCGGATAAAAATTTAGGTATCTCAAGGTGCAAATATGAAAGATGTTGTTCACAGCTTTCTTCAATATGAATTCGATAGTCCTTAGTTTTATATTGTGGTTTAAATTCCACAACTCTACATATTTTGTCGAATGTTTACACATTCTACTAGTAGAATATTAAAATTTGAGAAAACGGATATCTGTCCATCCATTACGTATGAATATCAAGAAGAAGAGAAAACAAACATGCAGAAAAAATATTTATATTTATAACTGTAAGGCCTACTAAGAGCGACTCTTGTGGATGCATGTTAATTTCTGTGTGTATGTGCTGTTAAAATTAAACAAGAAACTTTCTATACCGCAAAATATCTAAATAATAATATTCATTTAATGATTTATAAAAGCCAATGTTTAGAGTATTGTTTATTTCGTTTTATGCTAATGAAAATGTGTTACGCTTCTAAATTTCAAAGTAAATGTACGTGCAACAAGCATATTTGAACATGTTGTTTTGTTTTTATTTGAGTTTGCTATGTAATTTTCTAAAATTTTAATTTATAAATCCAATGTTTTGTTGCGTTCTGAGAATTTTGTTAAAAAGTACATAAACATTAATTTAAACATTTGAAGGATTGGTGTTACAAAATTTTTCTGCTGTTAACAAGGGCATAAATAGGAAGGATTAATTTAAACTTTGAAGTTGGGTTGAGTACTCATAGCACCAGCATTGCCAGAGCTGGTTTTTAGTTTTAAAATAACTTTTAGAAAGAGCGTATCTCAGTGGCCAAATATTAGAGTTGTGTGATAAGATGGACCCGGCATGGCCAGGTGGTTAGGGCCCTCGACTCGCAATCTGGGGGTCACGGGTTCGA
>NW_013665610.1:181293-184895 GCF_000517525.1 Limulus polyphemus
GTTATAATGTGACGGTCAATCCCACTATTCGTTGGTAAAAGAGTAGCCCAAGAGTTGGCGGTGGGTATTGATGACTAGCTGCCTTCCCTCTAGTCTTACACTGCTAAATTAGGGACGGCTAGCGTAGATAGCCCTCGTGTAGCTTTGCGCGAAATCCAAAACAAACAAACAGCCCTGTGTGATAAGATAAGAATGAGAATTGAGTGAAATAAAATATTTTGTCGAATTTCGACAAACTTTACTAGTAAAAATGTATATTTCTACTCCAAGACGACTTGTAGTATATTGTGAGTTTTTTATTTTTTGCTATAAAATTTTGATACAAAGTTACATAAACAGCTAATTGTATACAATCTTACCTAATTTTGAACTGACAGACTAGAGGGAAGGTAGCTAGTAAACAGCACTCACCGCCAACATTTGGGTCACTCTTGTCTAACCGAACAGTCAGATTTGACCATTACACTTATAGCGCACACCATGGAGCTTTCGTTTTCACAGGCTGGGCAATCTAAATATTGGACCTCGCAAGCCCGATAGTGTGTTGTCTAAAAAAAGTCTTAAAAATAACTGTGAACATTTCGAAGCGAAGGAACTAACATACATATACATTGGGTACGGACAATATACCTTGACGATATACATATAATTCTATTTAATAGCTAATTTAATCTATAAAAAGAAACATAGCATTCACAGGAAATTAATTACCCAAACTCCGTAAAAACCACCCAAGTCGTTAGAAATACAGATAACAAAAATAACCTTTATCTTTCTGAAGAATACTGTCATGAAACATCGTGCTCTAGAGGTCTGATTTAATAAGCATTTTAGAAGAATACTTATGAGAAACAGAAAAAAAAAGGAATATAGCAAAATACGATCTCAGACAAAATCTCTTTAGATTTTGAGAAAAGTAAAACATAATTTTACTTTCTATAAATGCCATAAAAGTGAAACGTTTTGGTCTGAACCACATATTATAAAGCATGAAACAAAGAAAAATAAAATAGCGAAATTGGAAATTTTGAGATGAGAATGCTTTTATGAAATTATTTTTAAACGATACATAAAGTTTGGAAATTAAATGTTTCTCTCGCTGTTCAGTACAATATGGTATGGCTTGCTAATCCACAGCTCTTTATTTGAAATCTAAGTGGAGTTGATTATAAAATGTTTTCTTTCAGCTTAATTTTTCTTGGAGAAGAAAACAAATGTTTAAAGACTGTCTGGTAGTAAAGAGCTTTTCAACCGCCATAATCAGAAAATTTACTATCTTAACAGTAAATCACAGTGGAGTTTCTTTGTTTTACCAATAAAAATACATTCAGATGTAGAAAATAAAAATCCAAGAACAATTTTTGCTTAATTTCGTCTTTTCTTTGTTGCATATTAAAAAGGATAATTTATGTCATATAAACAGATATATTTTCGCGTGGAGGTTAATTCAAGGACTCATAGCGTCAAATTACAGAGCCCTGCTGTTCTTCGCTGTCTATTCAAGAGATGAGGAAAATATGAGCACGTGGCAACTGTTTTACGTTGTATGCATTAGAAAATGGAAGAAGTTACCCTATACATTGTTTACTCTGGTGTTCATAAGAACAAGCTTCACTTACATCTTTACTCTAGTTACCATGCAGTACAAAAGCGGATGAAGAGAGGACAAAAATGATCTTATGAGTGAATGACAGGGAAGTTCCTTTTCCTTTTCACAAAAATGCAGTCGTATGTAATAAAAATTCAAGAATAACACTTCTTATATATATATATATATTACAAAACCTTGTCTTTCGTTTGATGAAAAAGAGAGAGAGAGAGCTAAAACTCATGTCATTAGTGACCATCTGACAAAGAGAGATGTTTTCGCGTGGAGTTTAATTCGAGGACTCATTGCATGAAATTACAGAATCCTGGTGTTCTTCACTTCCTATTTAAGAGGTGGAGAAAGAGTGACCACGTGGCAGCTGGTTTAAGTTATATTGATTAGAAAAGAAAAAAAAACAAATCCTATATAATATTTACTCTCATTCTTATGTCTCCGTTTCTCTAGAACAAGCTTCTCTGATGTCTTTGCTCTGGTTACCATGCAGTGCAAAAGCGAGAAAAGGGGACAAAGTAAAGAATAAATATGATAGATGGCTTACAAACAGTAGCCTCTTACAGCAATTGAATCCATCCCGATTTTCCTAGCATGTAATGACGAAACATTACACAAGTGGTAACATTAGATATAATTGCAGGCAAAATTACCTTATATAACGTAATTTCTGTCGTTCTATATTGAAAGTAGCCAACGACATTACTCTTAATTTTACAGTTTTAAGAAGTCGTTATCGTGAACGAGTGGGGTGTTAAAAATAGCATTATTCAAGCTGACGCAGTTTAAATATTATGCATTATGAAGATGTTTTCTTTTGTGTGCTTCGTTTATTACGTATTTATATTAAATTTTTTGCCGTCCAGTAATTCATTGGTAAGATTGATCCATGCACAATTTTGTGTTCAAATAAACAAACTCAAATATTTTTCTCATGCCACCTTGCTTGCATTTTAATCAAGTTATTTATTGTAATATTACGCAATACTTTTCCTAATTTATACCACATCAACAGCCCCAAATTGCGGAACTCGTTTTTGGGTACCGGATGCAAACCATAAAATTGATGATTGAGAATATTTGAAATAGATAAATTTTAGATATATGTTTATAAGAATTGTCTAATGCTGCGGGTATTTTATATAAATCGTAAGAACGTGTACGTTTATATTAATCTAAATGTTTGTTTAACAAGCTTACAAAATATTGAAACAGGTATATAATAGGTATAATTATATAGCAAACTCATGGCCAAAATTAAATTTTTGACTGTCATTCACGGAGGTGAAGCATTCTGCTCTTAGCTAAGTACTATCAACAAAATTCCCTAGGCTTCTTTTACTTTGATTTCTTATAATCAAGCAATAACCAGTTATGTTTTAGTTTATAAAAATGTTTTTAGACGTTTCAAACGACAGTGGCGCTTTAGATGACTCACAACTTTATTTTGATAAAACATATAAGCAGTAGTAAGTTTGTTTGTTTGTAATTAAGCATAAAGTTCCACAATGGATTATCTGTGCTCTGCCCACTACGGGTATCGAAACCTAGAATCTTGTGTTGTAAGTCCGCAGGCATCCAGCTATGCCATTGGGGGGGGGGGGGAATGGATATGAAAGGACTCAAGGCAAATTTTCCTCTTGAGACGGGTTTACCCCTCTCTCTACCCAATAAGTTTTCTCTTGGTACGTGAAAAAAAAATTAAATAAAGCCAATGGAAAATGTAATTGGTTAAATATAGACTTTTGAAACAAGGCGCTTGCTAAGTTGGTTCTAACGTATAGAAATACAGAGCAACAAGGATTTGTCGCTTAAAGGCATCCCCAATACAAAATTACCAATTAAATTCGTCATAAGAGTAAATTAATTAGGGTTTTAATTTCACGTTCAATATTTATTGAGGAAGCTATTAACTCCTCTCTTCAAACTGGACGTGATTTTGCAAGTTTCTAGCATTTGTTAAAAAAGTTATTATAACTATTTCTAACTTGTTGTAATTTTA
>NW_013665610.1:185462-190023 GCF_000517525.1 Limulus polyphemus
TTTTTATCATATCTTTCTTTATTGGCCCTAGACGGACTTCCAGTTAGAAGATTATAATAATATTTAAATTGCACATTTTGCGTGCTGCACGCCCCTACTGACGTGGACTTTCGCTTAGTACTAGATTCACCAAGCCAGTTGGGTTATTAAACAAAACACAAAGAAAGTCTCATTTGAAACCTCTTTATATCAGTTATGTATAAGGCATCAAGTCTTTACGTGTGCAGATGTAATTCTTTTAAGCACTATACTTACTGGAAATCCGTATAGGACCAGAACAAAAGAAAAAGAAGGGGGAAGATGTAATTAAAATTAATGTCATCTTTAAAGTACTTCAAAAAAAAAAAAAAAGAGAGAGAGAAAGAGGGAGAAGATAAATTGAAAGTCAACAGAGGAAGGAGCTGCCGAACACACTGTCACGTGACGTTTACTTTGTTACGCTGGCTCCATACAAACATATCTTATTTTCTGTATTAAAAAAAATATACACAAATAATCCGATCTAACTTAGGGAACGTGGATAAAAATAATGGGTAAATATCTACCGAATTTAGTCATGCCCGAGAAAAAAAATCGATAAATACTAACTACAAATATTGTTACAGATAATTATCAAACACCACAGATCTACAAATATTGTTACAGCTAATTACTAAACACCACAGATCTACAAATATTGTTACAGCTAATTACTAAACACCATAGGTCGTGACGGTCATTAGTCACCACAACATGTATTTTAGTTTAATTGGGTTTAATGTTTGGTTTGGTTTTAACTTCATATCCATACATAGCTTAAAGGAAGCTGTGACTACATCACAGAGTCAAGATGTTCAGTAGCACCCGTATGATGTCAGCAAATACAAAAAACTTCGTTAAATGTAATTATATATTGTTTAAGAAAAAGTGACACATTCTTATTTCTTTACTATTATACTTACAAAATATAATGAAATTACTACCTCTCAGTTTTCCCAATCACCATTTCCTTCCATACGTCTCTCTGTTGAATCATTTGCAGTCTTTCAGATTTTCTTCCAAATGATAAATTTCTAATGTAATTTATTTCTAATTACATGGCTATATTTTTCTGCTTTTGTCTTTCTAACGAAAGAGAAACGTTAAAATATCTGAACTGTTGTAATTCTAACAAGAATTAATATAGAAGAATTTGTGTGATGCAATGTATTTTTTTCAATTAAGTAAATTTTTTAATGGAGTACGTTTTGTTTTTGGTAGAAATAAAAGCAATTACGATAATTCAAAATAAATCTTCAAAATTACATCTCATTGAGCAAAACAAGTTCACAAATGTTCATTGATTGATTTTATACAATAATGTGACCGCGAATTTTTGAATCGAATATACATAAAATGTGAAGTGGCTGCATTCAATTGATAAAATAACGTTTTCTGGAAAATGTTTCTTGAGGATTAGGGTTCTACTAATCTGAAAAGAGAAATTATAGCAGGAACATCATAAATAAGATATGTTCCAATTAGAAATGTAATCAGTATAGAAACATTATAGTATGTTACTGAAATATAATCTTAATCAATAGCACAGTTTAAACTAGTTTATTCATGGATACTGACTATGATTGAACAAATAGATTGAGAAGTTGGCATTATTTACATAACGAGTCTTGACATTTTGATAGCTTAGACAGAACTCTACGAAAATACCAAAATTGCTTTTACAATTAGCATTCTCTGTATGACTTGGTCAATTGCATGAGGAAGTTCTAGGAATTCAGAGATATTTTTTTATCCCGTGTGACAGTCATAAAATAGATTCACATGCACATAGAGGGTGATGTTGGATACAGTACGACTATCTCATGAAACGTTAAACATTACTCTTGAGTGAACCTAGAGCAACGTTGACATTTGTCCTAAATAGAATTTATCTGGTCCTGTACTCAAAACTTAGCAACAATTAAATTTGTTTGTGTTTAATATGTTAATTAACCAAAGGGGAGTTCAATATACGTTAGCTGCATATTACATTGTGGGTATGGAGAAATAGATATTTATTTTAGAAAAGTAGCCAATGTCCAGAGGAGATTGGTGATATCGTGATTTAACTTAAGTCCAACTAAAAGTATTATTTAGGATCTATATTTATATGAGGTCGATTTTCTAAGCTGTATGATTATTTTCACGAAAACATAACATAAATACATGCATATTAGTAACAAGTTACTTTCTGTAATAAAATATTAAGGCCGACATTATTATTAATCCTTTGGATACGCAATAAACCAAACTCTGTAGGGAAGTAATTATAGTAGATAAAGGAAAAACTTTATTTATTAATTTTTGACGATGTCACCAGCGAATGTTAATGAAACTTCAGATTAAGAACAACTGTTGTGCGCCTTAAATTTTAGGTAATATTTCTAATGATTTCCGATCTAATGAAATAAAGGCATCATAATTTCTGAAAGTAATACTTTTGTCTTGACTGCTATAAAGCACCCTTTATACGGTATCGTTGAGAACTGATGAATATAATGAAGCAACACAATTGATGTGATAGTTCCGTGCAAATCATGAGAGATAAATACCATTGTGAACTTCAAACGTAGAGCACAAGAACGGAGCTAACTCAGTTCCGACAGGTTAATCTCTACGTTCATACTACTTAAGAGAGATAGAAGAGGCACTATAGTCTGATTCACTAGCCCTTAAAAAAATAGAGTTAAATTGTTTTCACTTTCTTTGTGCGATTTGCTGAAGTTATGTCTTCGCGCTGTCGTCAAAATAGCATTAAACACCTACAGGTCCTGTTTTTGTTGTTTAAGCTTATACAAGTTGACAGACATACAGAGATATTCCTGTAAAAAAAGTCTTGGAAAACAAAACTCGGAGTTAAATCTCCATATAGAAATTTATAGCGTTCAAATGAAATACATTAACTCTTCTAAAATGCTTACTTTGGTAAAAAGTGTTTCGGATTTTAAGTGTCACATCGTTGAGTCCAAATCAGTTTCTAAATAAATTATTATTTAAAAAACAAACAATTTTGACAGTTTTTTCAAAAACAATAATGTTTATCATCGTGTAAAGAAAACAGTTATTTAAATTCACAAATATCATATTTATAATTCTTAAGAATATAATGAACAATCACTTAACCTTTACTGATTAATACTTAAAAATCACAGTTACACCTTCAGAGAAATCTATGTTTATTATAAGAAAAAGGTACGTAGGTGTAAGCATTATTCTGAATATTGAAAGATCCTGGATCTCGAATTTTTTCACAAATTATATAAGTCAATGTTTTTGAGTGTTGCTCGATAGAATCGGAACTGTCTATTCGTTTAGATAACAGTTAAAAATACATTAAACCTTCTAGAACCAATTAAACTCTAAAATCACATGTGAAAAACAAGTTTCATAAATTACTTTTAAAGATTAAAAAAATATTCATGTCTTTTAAATAGTTCAAAAACTTTTATAGAAAACCATTCCGAATTCTATAAAGTTTTCTATAAATCTTTCATGACGTTGAAGAAACATGAGTGAAATATCTCTTCATAACCTTTATTCGTTTCGTGAACAAAACATCGAATCCTTGCATTAAAGCTCAATAACAATATGCTAAATCATTTTACATTTCTCAACACCGTTGTACTTAAACATTTTACAACCTTCAACAACAATATTACGCGAAACTCTTTCATAACGGGTTTACAACAACGTGCGAACTTCTTTTATGACACACAACAAGAGCGAAATAATACCTTTTACTCTACTCATAATATATATATAATAGTTTAACCAATATCTTATTTTATCTACTATACCTTTCAAGATATTTTTAATATTTAAAAGCTATGGTATGTCTACTTTGAAAGAAAAATTAGGTTGAACTGAAATACACAACCCACGTGCCCAAATACTATATTTAATTTCGAATAAGAATAATGAGATAGTGTTACAGACTAATAATATATTCATACTTACTCCAGTCAACCAATCTTACTTGGAACTTTTATTACTCCAATAACAGTCTTTAAAAATGTGTAGCAGCAACACAACCAAGCGGGAACGTATTTTGGTGTACTAAGCAATTCTCTTATTTTTTGCTTGTAAATAATATAGCATTTTCCCAACCTATTCTTTAGGGAATGTTAAGTTGCGCAAGGAGAAACAGCACATTAGATTAACGTTGTTGGCGGTAGAAACAGCACATTAGATTAACATTGTTGGCGTGCTTGTTTATAGCACTTTTCTGTGACAGAGAACTTTTCAAAAATTTACGAAGTCTCGCTTCATTGTTTATGCTTGCAATAGGAAAGTGCGGGAAATTTTTCTTACAGTTTTCATAACGGAAACATAAAAAATGTATCTTTTGTGAAGCATAGATATTACACCTAGAGTAACTATACATATACTAGCGAAATATATGTATGTAATAAACTAGAATTTGTAAAGCGAAAGAGTTTAAGTATAAAGTATTAATAAACTAATTTAACAAATGTAGTAATGTCTTTCTTAGCAGATAAGGCGCTCGACTCGCAATCTGAGGGTCGTGGGTTCGAATCCTCGT
>NW_013665610.1:190988-197464 GCF_000517525.1 Limulus polyphemus
TTAGGGACGGCTAGCGCAGATAGCCCTCGTGTAGCTTTGCGTGAAATTCAAAAACAAACAAACAATCTTAGCAGATATCTATATAGGAATCAAATTAACTGAAGTCATATTCTGCAGCTAAATACATCACGACGCTTAAACACATAGAATTAATTAATTGACGTATTCATTTTTATATTTCTATTTTACTTACTATGCATAGGAATTAGTTAGTTACAAAGAGACTAGTAAACCGTATTTGATATATAGATATAGTAAACCGTATTTGATATATAGATATCCCTTTTCATTTAGGTAGTTAATGTTTGTAATTAAACCAAAACTACACAATGGGCTATCTGTGTTCTGCCCATCACGGGTATCGAAACCCGGTTTCTAGCGGAGGGCAGGTAAATATCGATTTACCTTAAAAGACGCTTTAGAAACCTTCGTTTACTAGTTTCTGTTGCTAAGGGGCAGTGCGTGTGACAATGGTTAGCCTACCAAACTGTGAAATCGTAGGATTCATGGTTCATATTCCCTTGTCACAAAATTAATCCCTGCACTTTGGGGGCCATGAGAGCGTTGATTGACGGTAATACTCCTTATTCAATTACAATAGCCCAAGAGTTGGGGGTGAATGCTGTTAACTAGCTGTCTTCATTTTAGCCTATATTAGTTAAAAACTAGGGACGGCTTTCGCAGGTAGCCTTTGTGTAGTTTTGGTGAATATCCAAAAGAAACCAACTATTCTTTAAATGACTCTATACATTTTCAGCTTCCACAGACAATTGAGATTTGCCTTTTTTTTCAAACAACATTAAAGAAATAAAAGTCGAGATGAACATAGTTTACTTTATTTCGACATTTTTAGTTTTTACTCTCTCTTCTCAAAATTAATATTTCCCCCTGAAACTTCCATATATATATATATATGTGCACTACCAATTCTTCTAACGGAAAGGTTAGTACACTTTTCTGAAATAGCTTATTTTGTAAAAGTTCGTTATTTCTTATCGTCGATGCCATGTCTATAGACCTAATACCCACTGGTTCTAAATTCCATTGGCCTGAAAAGGGTTTAAGAGGTTTATTTTTGTTCTGTAGTGAGTAGTAAGTAGTAAGAGTCAGTAATAGCAAGTCCAGAAAAGTGAGTAACGGGTTAGTATTCTTGATTCTGAAATTTTATCATAAATCATATTGTCAACAGAACAAATAAAAGACATTTCTAACCCTTCTTTCGGGTATTTCATCGATTCTGCGAAGTAACTGCAAGAAGATCATTTACTGTATTTCTTGTGTGTGTGAATTAAGATAGTTTTAAAGTAAAAATACCTCTTCCACCGCTAAGTAAAATCAGTATTTTACTGTGATAATAATCATTTCTGAAAGCCTGATAACTATGGTGATTAACACATGAAACCAAAACTTAGTCAATGATTACATCAGAATTTCTGGATAAATTTTTGTAGAATGTATTCACTTGATACACCACAAAGCATACATTACATTCCTATTCTATAAATACTTGCTTCCCCCCCCCCTTCTCTTTAATTCTTTTTAGCTTTTATACGCAAGAATACACTTTTGATTTCAAAATTAGAACACTTCACCATATGAATCTTATCCAGAAACAATGACTCTTAGGACCAATGGTGTTTAGAACTATAGAGTAATCTTCATTATGATCAACACGAGCAAATGTTCATTGACTGTGTTGCTGAAAAAGATTAGCTAACGCAGAAGTTTTCAAAACAAGAAGAAAACACAGAAAAAATATATTTATCAAAACCAAAACAAGGCGGGAGAGTGCAAACCATACACTAAACGTTGGTAAGTTGCATGTATGTCCTCGATTCAGTATTTTATAAGTCACTAATCACAGTCACAAACGCTCAGTGAAGCACAAATATATGTTAATTAGAGGTTCTCGTACCACACACACGCACGAATATTAAATTAATCGCATCTGTGCCATTTTTGTTTGCTGGTTAATGTGGGCTTAGGAACAGAATATCTTAAAAGAGAAAGCTTAGAAGGGAGGGTTAATGAGTTTCGCATTGACAACGCTTATATGTGAATTGATATATACCATGGAAGCAAGTCTGCAAGTGAACTGGGGTAGCTATTATTCATGCAGCTGAAGCTGACATTTCTAGAATTTCCTATCACGCTATTTCAAGCCCTTACGCTCATACAACTCTTTTTCTAATGTTCTTTCTCTGCTCCCACCGAGAGACACTAAATGTTGAAAAATTAGAACGAAATCGACAAATCATGTTGTTCTGTTTTTCTGTGGATTTACTTGATATCAAAAGCCACATGTAATGATTTGTGACACACAAAATTAATATTGTTTTAAAGTACAAAGATTTCATGTATAACATTCTCTTAACTTAACGCCCCCTATTGGCTTAGAGGTGGTAAGTCTGAAGACTTATAAGGCTAAAAAACCGAGTTTCAATACTCGAGGTGGGCACAGCACAGATAATCCATTGTGTAGCTTTGTGCTTAAGGATAAGAATCCAATCAAACGTAACTTGAAGAAGTTGTTTAATAATTCGACTGGGTATTTTTGTAGTATAAGACAAACAAATCAAAACGGAGTTCTTGAAATATCAGGACGTATAGGATTTTTATCTATCAGAATTAACATCAAACTTTTTATTCGATATGCAAAATTTATTGTTTGTAAACAATAAAATTGATACATAATAGAAAATATACAAGTGAGTATCAAACAAATATGAAATAAACCAAAACGTGAATAATCAACCACAATAAGTATTTGTATACTGCATGCATACATATACTCTATATAGTGTATATCAATTACATGCCACGAGATAATTAAACCTTATACACACCCTCTCAAAATACTAAAAAAGTACCTACATTAAATACTTAGTGAGCTATAACTGGGCTATAAATACACCACAACTTTATTATGTTACACATTAATGATTCATAAGTGTTTGTTTATCCTAGTTTCCTGGTGTATCAGAGATAAGATGGATAATTTATAACACTAAAATTAAAGATTCGATCCCTGCGTTGGGCACAGTGAAGGTTGCATATTTTGCGGCTTTGCATTTAACACAAACATTTTATCCTTGTTATAGTACTGTTTCCCATTGTTACAGTCAAAATTATTTTGTAAATTAAGTTAATATAAATGGATATGCAAAAGAGGTTATTTCTTTGTTTAGTAGAGATTTTAAAAGTTTCTATTTAGTTATGCTAGAACTCATAGTAGTAGCTTTGTAGAGAAAGATGTAACGATTTCGAAAATTGTTGAAAATGAATGATTTTTGAAGTCTTGGTCAAGAGTTTTTCAAATTAATGTAAAATGTTTCCCATCCTTGCAATTATAAAAATGTTTTGAGGGTTTCGACATCGTGTTTTTCAAAACTTTGTTAACAAGATGTAAAGACAATATTTTAAACGATTTTACTTTTTGTTACACTGAACAAAAGTGAGTACAGTTGAAAGATTAACCGTTTCAGTTAGAAAAAAGCCATTCAAACTAAGCAGTATGCTTGAAACGGAAACTTCCTTTTCTTTTAAAGTTTACCGTCTTTAGAAAGAAAAAGTATAAATGATCGCACTTAGAAGAACAAACTTTTTCATGAGTTTACTTCTATCAACTCCTGGTTGACCAGCATGTACCCACCTTGTCTGTGCCACTCGATACACCCTTGGAGGTCGTAGCCATCTGTATCTCCTTGGGTTGTAGCATCACTATTCTCTCTATCTGTCTCCCGGAGAGACTTATGATCAGTCAGACCCTGATGCTCTTATAGAACAGTTGCTGTCTCCCTTTTCACCTTAGGAGACTTTAATGGACACAATCTTCTTTGGGATGGTGCTGATATTGATGGGAGGTGTCATTCTGTGGAGCCTATGCTCTCGGATCACAACCTGTCTCTCTTCAATAGTGGTGTTTTACCTATTTTCATGCCCTAGTCAGTCTTTTACTGCTATTGGTCTATCCCCTTCATTTCCTCCCGTTTTTCTTGGAGGGTTGACTGTGACCCACGGGGCAGTGATCATGTTCCTATTCTTTTGAGGGAGTTTGGCCATGGTCGATGCTACCCAACCCGAGTACCGTGGTAGAAGTTGAACCAGGCTAACTGGCTCTCTTTCACCTCTCTTTTGGAACTCGATCCTACTGTCGTTAGTCTTCCATCTATTAAAGTTTGTGTGGAGGCAGTAATTGATTGAATCATTCAAGCAGCTGTTCGTTCTATACCTCGACAGTTTTTGCATGGTATCCTCGTCCATGATGGCTCCAGCCTGCCAGTAGGCATGGAAGGCTCAGAAACTGGCCTGGGATACTTTTCACAGGTGTCCCACTCTTTTCATCTGCATTGCTTTCCATCTTGCTTTCCAATGGCCAGGAAACTGCTGATGCACAGAGCATCGTCGATACTTTTGGTGATAACTTTTCTCATCTTCCCAGCACTTTTGTTTCTTCCCCCACCTTCGTGGCCATCACGTCTCCTACAGAGCAATTACCTATTTCCTTTCAGGTCGAATGTCTCTATGATTATAACTGGAAGTCAAGTTTGCTCTTCCTTGGTATGGTAGTACATCAGTCATACCTGATGATGTTCACTATGAGATGCTGCGCCATTTCACTCCTCGAGCATTGCGTGGCAGCTTCAAACTGCTCTCAATCGCTTGTTGAAGTGGTCCCCAGCAAACGGTTTTACCTTTTCTTTCTCCAAAATCGTTTACATGTATTTTTACCATCAACTGTTTACACTCCAATCCTAAGCTCCGTCTCTGTGATGTAGTTCTTCCCGTGTTTTCTGAGGCAAAGTTCTTGGGCCTTATCTTTGACCATAAGCTTACTTTCATTTCTCACATCAAGCAGCTACGTGTCAAGTGTACCAGGGCACTAAATATCCTCCATGTCCTCTCTTCCACCTCTTGGGGAGCATATCAATGTTCTATGCTCAAGATCTATCGTGCATTCATTCGATCCAAACTGGACTATGGGTCTCTGATCTGTGGTTCTCCCAGGGCCTCTGCCTTGAAGATGTTGGACCCCATTCACCATCTTGGGCTTCAGCTCTGCACGGGGCTTTCCGCACTTCTCCAGTTCAGAGTTTGTACACTGAGTCCAATGAACCTCCTCTTAACCTCTGGCGTCTCGAACTTTTTTGCAGTATGCTACTAAACTTTGATCATTACCACAGCATTCCACGTGGGGTTGTGTTTTTCTTCCTCAGTGGACTATGCTCTTTCAGAATAGGAGATCTTCCATTCTTCCTTTTGACTTTCGTATCCAGGCACAGCTGGCTGAATTGGGTCTGCCATTGGATGACGTTGCTGTCTCCAATGATCAGCCCATCTCGCCATGGCTTATTACCATCCCCACCTGTGAACTTTATTTAAGTCATCTGAGGAAGGCCGACTGGAAGTACCGTCTTCTCTTTGCAGAACATCTTTCGAACAATTCTTCTGTTTCCGTGTTTACGGTTGTTTCGAACTCAGATGACTCTGTAGGCTCTGCCATGGTTTGTTGTGGCTCGGCAGTTGCTCACAGGATCCCCTTTACAGTTTTTGTGTTCACTGTTGAGTTGTATGCAATTTCTCTTACCCTGGATCACGTAGAAGCTATGCAGTACACTGATTGCACCATTTACACTGACTCTCTTAGCTTTCTATTGGCCCTGGAATCGCTTAACGTTAGTTCTCACCCTGTTCTCGTCGATATTCAACAACGACTGAGCTCATTTGTCTCTATCTTCCATTACTGTCCAGTTTTTCTGGGTACCTGGCCATGTCGGTATTCGCGGGAACGAGCTTGCTGACACTTCAGTTCAGTCCGTCTGCTCTGGTACCGTCACAGCCGAGGCTGTCCCGTATAGGGACTACGGTCCTATATTGAAGGCTCGGCTTCGCGCCAATTAGCAGTCTACTTGGGGTGAGCAATGTTATAACAAGATTTTCCGATTAAACCTTCAGTTCTTCTTTGGCTGTCTTGTTTCCGTAAGGATCAGAAGGAGAAAGTTGTTCTGGCTAGGCACGCATTGGTCACAGTTTTTTAACTCATCATTTTCTTTTATCTCGGACTGATCCACCAATGTGTAGCCTTTGTGACACTCAAGTAGCAATAACCCACGTTTTACTGTCGTGCCATCGTTACGGCCGTGAGCGGTGGCACCATTTTCGACAGGTTTACTCCTGAGGTTGGATGGTGTCATTGGCGATGGTGACACTGTCCAACTTGATCTTGTTTATAGCTTTTTGCGAGCTATAGGCCATTTTAATTCTATTTAAGTTTTTACTTGATTTTACAGCTTAGTTTAGTTTTTACCTTGATTTATTTTTACATTTTATAATCTTTTACTTTTGAGATTTTTACCAGTTGTTTGGCGCAGATAGCCTCGTTACTTTGCACTATAAAACGCCAACCAACCAAACTAACCAAGTTTCATCATTAATTATTTCATAACTGTTATTGATATTAAATATTGTATACAATA
>NW_013665610.1:198284-201141 GCF_000517525.1 Limulus polyphemus
TGTGATACGATGACTCGTATTTTACCCCTTTCTGTACTGATAATAGATCAAATATATGGATAAATGTACCTTTATTTTGATGCTTCAGCTGTGCACATTGCTGGTTGTGGTGTAATATTGTGATAAACGTTTTTATGGCAAGATTTGGGTGCTTTAAGACCTTCAAATAGGCGAATGATATCTACTGTGATAATGTACCTAAACGTTACTGCCGATCGCATGCAAACTAAATGTCAATCCTGATAGACAAGGTTTTTCCAAGGACGATAACACATAAACTAATGATACTCGTATAGTCTAAAATGAGCTGAATGACAGCGATTTGTGTTATCTTTTTTGACCAACAAAGACACCGGTTCTCAATCGGATTAAATATCCTAACGTCGCATTCACCACTGTAATCCCCTGCCAGCGTCCATGAGCCAATTGAAGACTTCTCGACTAATAGAATACAATTAAACAACACACCTTCCGGAATCTTATGGAGTCTATTTTTTATGCCAAGTATAGGCTATTAATGGGGCTAAAGGTATTCGAACCCGATTAGTCAGAGGTCTCAATAAAGTGTCTATTTAGCGTATTCCCTTCTAACCGAACAAAATCAATTTAAACGCATTTTCACCGTAACTGTACATTTTTAGTACCTTTACCAATTTCTGTATTAGTTAAGTTTTTATAGAATTCGCTCTACTGAACAACTACAAAGCTAACCTTGCTTTCGCTGATTAATATCACGTCATTTGAAAATATTTTTATTGCGTAAATATGTACATTTTAACTAAAACTATTGACAGTGGAGTGAAATTTCATAAGTGTATGGAAAAAAAAATGTTTACAGTCTTATCTGTCATTTCCACCCCACCCCCAAAAATACTTAGAATATTCGAGTTTTACTAGTGAAGTTGTATTACTATCTAATTTCACTTTCGAATCATTCGTGAGATGTACTTTACAAAGCGTGCACGAATAATGTGCATTTCCCCATCTCAGTGTGTCAGCAGGGTTTCATTTGCATGATTTATGTGAGGTAAAAAAAAAAGAGAACGTCGGAGAGGAAGACAAGAGGAAGATATGGCTTCAATCACAGTACTTTTAATGCCTTTAACCCTCGTCATCCTTTTCTTCGAACCATTACGTTTATCTCATTTTTTTTCGTTATCTTTAAGTTGTTCCTCCCCTGAAGCTTTCATATTTTGAAAATGTTTCTCTTAAACTACTGACAGAACCAAGGTTGCAATGGTAATCTTTTAAAGTTGTGCCAGTACATAAATATTCCTAAAAAAAGTAAAAATAAATAAATACAAAGAAGAAAAAAGGTAAAAAAGTTAAACTATCTTAACATACGTAAATCAATTATTCTTTAAAGCTTCCATAATTCATAAATATAGCAAACCACCTGTAACCCCAGTGAAAATATTTAGAAGATTTACATGTAAATATCATATACCAAGTTACTTCTAGATCAGTGGTTTTCAATATTTTGATCATCTAGGATACCTTCATGAACCAAACAAACCCCGCGGACCCATTACTCAGATAGGTCTCTCAGAGAAAGCTGATCACATACATAAAAGGGACACTGACATAAGTAAACGAGAAACTTATGGAAATTCTTAAATAAAACTATTTTAGTTCAATTGAAATATAATATGGAAACTCAATATTTAACCTTGCTGATTTTTTTTATAATACTCACGGACCATAAGAAGTTTCTGGACCGAAGGCTGAGAACCACGTTTCTAGATAAGTAAATAGGCATATCTGTAAGAAAGATGAATAAATTTGACGGATATTCATTGCGTATATATTTTTTTGCAGTCGTTTCTGTGTAAGATTTGTTTTTATTCGGCCCAGTTTCAGTTTTCAAGAAAATTGATGTTCATTCTGTGCTATAATGTATAGAAAATAATTTCATAAAGATAAAAAACGTATTTATAGAATCACACATGTTTATGTTACAGAAAAAAAAAATCTAATAAATTTTCTGGAGCAATAGCACGTGCAAGAGAATATATTGAGATGCGAATTGAAATTTACACTATATGCTCACAGGAGTTTATATAACCCTGATATTTTAAATAAGCATTTATACAAATTATAATGAGGTGGAAATGCAATTGTGGTTTACTTTGTAAATTATATTTGCCTCTTACACAGAGAAGGGCTCTTAAACTGTGCATTCAAATAAATATCTAAGCATAATCTATATATATTAGGCAAAATAGAGCTTTTCTTTCCATAAAGCAACCCCCCCCTCCAGTGGCACAGCGTTATGTCTGCGGACTTGCAACGCTAGAAACCGGGTTTCGATACCCGTAGTGGGCAGAGCGCAGATAGCCCATTGTGTAGCTTTGTGCTTAACTTCAAACAACAACCATAAAACAAGATACCTAAGCATAATCTATTGGTAATAGATAATACAAAGCTTTTCTTTCCATAAAGCAGAAGGTAGCTTAATCACTAATTTGTTGTTGCTGAAAATTTGTAGTTTTTATTTGTAGATGATCACTTGGAATGTGAAAAAATTAGCTACCCTTAAAACTATACCATTTTAGACATACTTATAAAAATATCTTTGTTAATACAACCGTATCATATACCATGCTTTTGCCACTCGCATGTCACCCGCGCCATATCAGTCCATGAAAAAAATTCTTTCTTCCCTACCCCGAGTGGCTCAGTGGAAGTCTGACCGCTTATCACGCTACAATGCAGATTGCTATACCCATGGTGGGCAGACAATAGACAGTACATTATACAGTTTTGTGCTTAAAAGTAAACAAAGAGACCTTTCTCTCCAGAAAAACATTCTGAAAGAAAACCCTTATCTATATATATATATATATATAGTTATTAC
>NW_013665610.1:201827-235183 GCF_000517525.1 Limulus polyphemus
AAACTGTTTTATGGCCTACTTTGCTTATATAGACTCAAAACGTATTACCAAATACAGGTATATAACAGTCATATAGTTTACTTTGTGCACAAAACTTTCAAATAAAAATGTTTTTCTTCCTTTGCTTTTTTTTCAATGCTAGTTGAGTTGCTTTCATAATTTTAAAAGCCAATTTCACTCAAAAACTATAAGAGGTCTGAGATACAAGAAAAGTGTTTTAATTATGGTTAGATATTGGTAATACAATAATGTTATTCTAAACACTTCAATTTGTCCAAATAGAAGTGCTAAAACAAAATTAATGAAACTTATTATATATGCAGAATTTGTATAATATGATTTTAAGTTTTTAATCAAAAGTGGATCGTACAGTTATTGTTTTAAACAACGTTTAGTATTGTACGTATTTACAGTGTCTTGGCATAATAAAAGTATGATATCAATCTGCAAAACAACACAAGCACAAACCTGAGCAGAAATAGACACATCAGTAACCGGTAGATTCGCGTTTTCTATTTTTGACAGGGTTCCTGTTCAGTACAGTTATGTATGTCATGGCCGTGGAAGTATTGTAAGTATTTCGGATAATACCACTGGTGCTCATATTCTTATGGGCCGATATTGTGTTTAAATCTAAAAATCAAATTATATATACTTGTGACTAAGAAGTGCTAGTATGTTGCTAAAAGTAACTAATATCCGTGGCATAATGGCTCATAGAACGGCTCTGAGTTTTTCAAGTACAAACTTTCAGCTCATAGCTCCATAATCTCTTGACCGATTTGAGATATAATAACAGTTTTGGACTCATGAGATCAAATCCTTTCGATTGATGTATTTGACCACGCCCAACGTATCATAGATTAACTTACTCTAATCCTGCCTAAAATAATTTCAATTTAAGGGTAGGCTGGTAGAGATCCTGATGAATCATAAAATCGAATCGGATATACGAGCGCCCCACGCTTGGTATTTCTAGCGCACAAAAATCAATATATATAAAAGCCGAGTGTCGGTCGATCAGTCTATCGGTCACTCTTGATTTCTCCGAATTTCGAGGGTTACACGAGCCCAGTTGCACTTTTTCTCATATAATACTTCCTCATTTGATTGCCCGTTCCCATTTAAGTAAAATTTAATCTCTAACATAAGCGTAAATAGCTTCTAAGTTTCGGCACTTTTTCTGATATATAAAAGCCTGTCAGAGAGGGAGTTTCTAGGACCAGGTCAGACATGGCAGTATGAGTGTGACATCACATTATCCACATCATTATCACATCAAGCTAGGTATGATCCCATAGGAAAGCCGGGAAGACTCCCGTGATTGAAGACACGGAAGTGCATTCGCACCCCTATCAACACCTGTGAAAAATAAGTCAAAAATTAGCGTAAATCTATGCTTGGGAATTATTACGAAAGAGCCCTTGTTAAAACAGACTGAAGATACCAATTATCTGTGGGGAAGAAAGAGGACGACTTTTCGTCAGGAGAAAAACAGGTGTGTACGCAATCATATAGTCATCGTATGTTTTCATATTTTATTCAAAGGCACCAATATGTAGCATGCTTGCTTAGTTATAGGTAGTGGTTTACGAGCAACATGTAGCATGTTCCTGGGAAAGAAAATCTTATATTTCTTTTGTGCATTGCCAGTTTTATACGGAATAGATTTGGTTTCCAGTGAGTTTCGACGGACTTTTACGCTAATATAGCTAATAAAAAGGAAAAAAAAGGTCTCATAGATTAATTTACTCTACTGCTGTCTAAAAGAATTTCAAGTGCCGCGTCTCTTGAGGATTCCATCTTGTTATTGATAGATTTATAAAGAACATAATGTGCAAATTACTGATGACCATAGCTAACGAGAAATGTTGCTTACAAAACAAAACCTTTCGAAAACATTGATATTCTCTTTGATTAGCTGTAATTGTAGAAACGACAAGAAAGGATGGAACTTTTTATTGTAATCAGGATAGCTTCTTTTTATTAGCTATTCACAAAATCACATTCTGTGTTTAAGCTCTGCTGCTTAAATCTACACGAAAAATTCGCGAACTTGTGCTAGAACGTTTTTGAATATACTGCGTTGCTTCTGAAATGTTCCCACCAATAGTTACCGAAGACGCAAGAGAAATAAATCGTATCTTATTTAATAAATATATATAAAGTTTTAACGAATTCCTGATGGTATTTCTCATTCATCACTATAACTTTTTGACTGTAGAAATTTGATGTATTATTTCTACCATGTGTAGAAAACTATGGGAACTGCATATCCTTCATTAACAATTAATTAACTGTTGTGTGAAAATTCTAGAGGTTGGATATGTAATACATTCATTATTAGCCTACACCGCTTTAAATTACTTGAATAATACCGAAAAGTATTTTATGTTTGATGTTATGCGATTTTTATCTTAACAAGAGGTGAACAAAGAACCATAGCTACTAATGTTAAGTTACTGTAGCATGTATCATGTACATTTTGCTTGAAATCTTGGCTCATGTTTCACGTAAGCTTCAACATTGATTATCTATTGTTAAATTCTCTCTAAAAGTATGAACTAAGTTTCATATCATTTCGAGGTAGCCTGGTCTCTTTCATCAAGATCTTTCTTTCAAGATTTTTCATCTGATTTAAATAAGTCTGTAGATAGTAAGTCTTTCATAATACGATTTTTACAAAATTAAATAACACGCTTTTAGTTTTTTACAACACATCTTTTCTAACCACATCCGATCTACTTTTAACAACGTTTACTTGGTGGCGTTGACGTTATACTGTTCTTTAATTTTATCACTAATGTATTTTTTACGTGTAAGACATCCCCTAATGCCGAAACAATAAGAATTAGCAATCTTCTCAATTTACAGTCATTCGTGTTCAAGCCATCTAATGCAAAGACGTACACCATCTCTGTATGCCAAAACGAAACAATCTGAGGTTTCACACTTCCTTATGCTCGAACCTTTTCAACTGATTTACGAAATCTTATTCAAATTCCTTGGTTCAGACTTAAAAACTACAAATTTATTTGTAATACGATCACAACAGCCAATGGTAGTTGTGCCAATTAATAAATGAAACTAGTATCCGAAAATTTTGTTAACAAATCTATTAACATTTATTCCTGAATGTATTAACACTCGTGCTGGATTCGTGTCGCTACAACATGCTGCAATCCATCTTCATAGAATCATGGTTGACAAAGGAATAGAATAAGCTTTTGCATAGGTTTTAATGTAAACCATCACAACTTTGTATCTAATCTCTTCCACAATTTTTCCTGTTTTACACAATGGTAACAAAATTCACTTATGTAAAGATCGCCATTTACTATTGGCTTTCAAGTTAAGGTCTAAAGTAAAAAAATATTAGACTGTACCCACTTCACCTGTTTAAATAATTCTGCATTGAACAGTCAGTAAGAAACGGATGTGTTTGTCAACATTCTGTGTAGCGCCTCTAAATGAAGCTATTGAATCTATTATTTTTAGGATAATATCTGACAAACTGGCCGATTCTAGCTATTGGTTTTCCTGAGAAGAGTTTCATTATCATCATCATCATTTTTCTAGCTTAATAGTTCATTCACTCTTGCAAACTTCTGAAGTCATATTAAGTAAAAATTAGCCGAAAATGGCGCTGGTTCATCTATGATAGAGCTCTGGATTGTGGAGCTGGCACGTAGGGTTCGAATCCGTGCGATACTACAAAATATTATCCGCACTTTAAAATACGGATGTATTATAAGAGTGACAGTCAATCCCTTAGCGTGGATGATGGATGGTGGGTGGAAAGGTGCTGCTGACTGGTGGTCTTCCTCCTGGTCGTTTGTTCAAAATTAGGGACGGGGGATAGATATCCTTTATATCTTTGTCATAAAGGATAAACTAGAATTTCGTAGTCTTTTCTTTTCTGGAGGGATAAAATTTATTTTATATTTGTCATTAAAAGCCTTCTTTGGCTTTACTATAATATACACATAATATACAGCCTTGAAAATAATTATAAAATGGTGAGGAAAAAGGGTATAAGTGGCAAATACTAAGAAAATGCCACCCCTTTATCGTGTGAAAATTAGCTGCAGTAGAGTAAAGTCACGTGTTAATATTTCACAATGTGATTGGTTTTCATCCAGCCAATTAGAATGTATCACATAACTACAAATCTTATACAACTACTCACTTTCATATAATGCCAAATAGTGCTAGTGTGAACAACAACGGTGAAGTATAGATCTCGTCAATCACATTACTCTAAATACAGGTGTGTTACCTCTAGAAGAGTAACATACACATTTTCACGAAGTGGTTCCAGTGGACGTGTAATTGGTTGTTAAGAAGAAGTAACCTAACCAAAAGGTTGAAATGGACATGGGCATCGGACCACAAACAATTGATTGAGTAAAGTTCGAAACGTGTATTTTTTTATAGATGAATCCTAGTTCGGTCAACAACAGTTTGTTCTTAATTGTGAAATTTTAGGACTGCATCTCTGCCAAAGGTGTCGATTATTTACATAAAACTGATGGCACCATAACTACTGACAAGTGAAAAAACCTCATAAACACGAGGAACCACCTTCCACCAAGATAATGATTATAAGCATAAGCAAGTTTGGTGAAATTTTATTTTAGCGATAAAGTGGCCGATGGAACACTCACAATAATAGCTTTGCTTATACACACCCCCAAGTGGCGCAGCGCTATATCTGCGGACTCACAACGCTAGAAACCGGGTTTCGATACTCGTGGTGGGCAGAGTATAGATAGCCCACTGCGTAGCTTTGTGATTATTTACAAACAAACAAAGCTTATACAGAGTCATGATATGAATATTCTTGAGATTGTATCGGTTTGTGTAAAAAATAAGGACTGTATCGATCTATGTAAAAAGTAAATGGGTCAAAGTCCTTCCAAACAACTTAATTGAATTGTGGGATTGATTGTCATGTCACATTATAAGGCTCCTACAGCTGATAGAGAAAATATGTTTGTTGACGGCATTCGAACCCTCGACCCATAGATTGCAAGTAAAGTGACATAACCACAAAGTCCTGCCAGACCTACCAACTAGATTCACGATTATAAAGTTCTCATTGGTAATAAGGCACAACGGGCGATATTTCAAGAGTTCTGAACTTTTTTTGTCGAATAGATGAAGCCAAGCGGTAAGGCTCCAATCATGTAAATGATGAATTCCCCAAAAAATAAAAAACAAAAGAGATAGAGAGGGCTATCAGACCTTTTAAACTAGATTATGTATTTGCTGAAAATATATCCACAAACGCTGTTGTACTCGAGGATGTGAAAGTATGATTACAAGTACAAAATGTACACTTTGATCAGCAATAGAATAATTTAATAACTGATGTTCCTGTAAAAATCTTTACGGAATATATTGTGTTCCCCAGTCTCACGCTGTACATAAACCACCATTATGTTTCCATTATGTGTAAGATAGCAATTACCAAAATGTAGGCAATGAAGCTAAACTTCAATAGGTCGACTAACATAATATCCAAGTCAACCATCATCAATTGAAGGATAGAAATTTCTTGACGATGCATCAGATCAATGTATTTTACATATACTTGAAATATATTGCTTAATAATAGAATATGTCAACAACTTCATAACAATAGAGCTTTGCAATGACAGGGATCTGTACAAATGATACAGAGTGACGACGTGGCTGTACGATGTTGTGAAATATTTTACAAAAATCCCAAACTTTGCGTATAAGCCAAATTGTCCAGAGCCAGTAAAGCACTGTGATAATCTGAGAAAAGAATAACCCGTGGAACTTTTGAATCAGAAGCCCATTATCAGCTGTCGTAGATTGCTGTCAATTCTAAAGGAATTTTCAATAGAAATTATAAACTGTAATTATGTGATTCAATATGGCGCAGAACCTCATAGTGCTGAAATGACACAATATCTGACTTATTAATGCGATGGTCCGGCATGGCCAGGTGGTTAGGGCGCTCGACTCGCAATCTACGGGTCGCGGGTTCGTCACACCAAACATGCTCCCCCTTTCAGCCGTGGGGGCGTTATAATGTGACGGTCAAACCCACTATTCGTTGGTAAAAGAGTATCCCAAGAGTTGGCGGTGGGTGATGATGACTAGCTGCCTTCTCGCTAGTCTTACACTGCAAAATTAGGAACGGCTAGCGCAGATAGCCCTCGTGTAACTTTGCGCGAAATCCATAACAAACAAACAAATTAATGCGATATACAAAGAAATGTCTATAATATAACCATATTGAACTCACGATAGATTTAGTTCGCCGTAACCACTAGGTCTGATATGATTATTTGCAGTATACTCCTAAACTTTATTTAAAAAATGTAGGATATAGGTATATGTATCATCGAAATTTTCTATAATGTAAGTGCTAATTTTTCTCTAAAATGTGACCTGAAGGATGACTAGAAAGAAGGTGAATGCTAGAAAGATAATCTATCGTTAATTTATTTTATAATGTAGTTGTAAAGGATCAACCTCACATTTAATTTCTATAGCTTGAACTGGAGTTGACTTGGCTACATCTGTACACAAACGAAGGGTTCTGTGTTGATATATAACTCAAATATTATTCTAAGTATTACTGCTTATATTGTATTGAATACTTATTAATATCTTGCAGTGATAAAATATTACTACTAGAAATATACAGTAAGGTTGTATATTTCGTAATTTAATATCGTGAAGTAACTATACTAGGGAGTAGGTTGTATGATTTTCTTCGATAGAAATCAAAGGTGGTTTAATATCTGATTTCTATTTCTATTTTTATGTTTTTTTTTATGTTTTTTTGGATACCTATCATACCCATAAGCGGCTATAGACGGTGAGTGATAGTGGGATCTAGGACGTTGTGGGTTCTAGCACCCAGATCCTAATACCTCCTTTTTTTTTTCGGTTACGTGCTGGCTAGCTCTGCATCTGTTGTTTTGATTATATAGACGGAACATCCTCAATGCGTTTGGGAGCTATAACCGCAGACATTTTCACTTTAAAATGATACCTTTTGTACAAACTGTATAAATTTACATTCTTATATTAGAACTTTGTTGGCGCGTACATCTACATGTACAATAAATAAATTGTAAGTTGTATTATATATATATATATATAGTCTATTTTTTTAAAAGAAGAAGACCCAGTGTTTGAGATACTCTGAGTCTGAGAAGCATTTGTTTTGAGATTATATGCTACATACAACTTTGCATTATTTGCAAATCTTGAATTTATGAAAATTTTAATGTTTTAGCCATCTTTTACCATCTAGTGTTTGACATAAAATGTAAATTAAAGAACAATTCAGTATAGTTTTGCATTTACGAGTGTTTTGTCTTTTAACCATCCTTTACCATGTAAGCTCATGTGGTATTGTAGTATTTGACACAAAATGTAAACTAAAGTTTCAATACATGTTTCAATACATTAAGAGTCTGTGATTTTGCTTATAAGCATTTATGATGTTTAACTAAGATGAAATATATTTAAAGCACCTTGAGGTATGATGAAAGGATTAAAACGCTTGCTTTTTCACTGGAATGGAATTGTTTTGACCATTTCTTGACATTATTGTACAGTTAGCTTAAACTAACGATCTCTGTGATTGTTCTAGAAATAGAAGGTGATAAGAAAGAATGATAATGCGTCCATCATGCACGACCTTATCATATTCGTATTAATACAATGATCATGGTATAATACTAAAAGTTTGTTTGTTTTGAATTTCGCGCAAAGCTACACGAGGGTTATCTGCGCTAGCCATCCCTAATTTAGCAGTGTAAGTCATCACCACATACTGCCAACTCTTAGGCTTCTCTTTTACCAACGAATTGACCGTCACATTATAACGACCCCAGGCCGAAAGGGCGAGCAAGTTTGGTGTAACGGGGATTCGATCCCGCGACCCTCAGATTGCGAGTCGAGTGCCTTAACCACCTGGTCATGCCGGGCCTAATACTAAATAATACAATTAAATCTTAAAAACAGGTTCCACACGCGATAGCTGAAACACTGTGTACTGAGTTCATAATGAGTACAATTAATCATAAAAATATTATTATTAAAAGATCAATGAAAATACATACTTCAATCTATATAAAAACCTAAAAGTACACGCTTTTACATGTAAAAAAGCGAAAGCGAACATCACTTATTTCCATAGATGGTATTTGATGAAGACGACAAACAACTTCAGAGAAAGTGAATTTTCATTTTTCTGAAGTTGTTTGTCTTATGGTCTTCATTAAATAATGGTTTCTATCTATCAGTCAACACTGAAAATTTGAAGAAAAAAAGTAATATATCATACATGTCCAGGCTACTTAATCCGATGAGCCAATATTCCTGGGTTATGCTATGAACGTTGGATTATGAGTCTTGTTACAAGACCACACAACAGACTGTGCGTTTTAGTGAGTATCAGCGAGTGGAGCGAAACGAATCAGTAGTTGTTCTATTTGTAGGTAATATTTAACAAGTTTAATTATTTTCTGGAAAAAAAAAAACGTTCTACTAGAGAATCGCAAAGTGTTGTAAATATGAAGTGTGTGTCATGAGTTATTTATGTTGTCCTGGTGCCATTAGTCCTGGAATAGAAATAACAAGTAACGATAACCCCTACTGTGAAACGTGTTGGTTCCCTTATACATATTTTACTATAAGTGTTTCTGGTTTAAAACAGATGTTTGATTGGTCTTCGTGCTTCTATTCATAAATGATCTAGAAAAAAACAGAAGTTGTGATGTTGACCAGATGTTACTTTTCAACAAAACATAAAGTAGTAAGCATTGCATACTATTTATAATTAGTATGATTTATAGGTATACTTACACGTTTTTGAAAATAAAAAGTTTTCCACTGTACCACTTTCATATTCGTTATCAATTTTGTTAAGTTTTAATTTGTAAAATTTTAATGAGTTGCCGAATACCTCGTTTTTCTTCTTGACTTTTTTTATCCACTGTATGTGATCTGGCATTATAAAACTCTGATATTCAAACAGATACTACCTTTTAACATAAACTAGTAAGTGTTACTTACTTTTTACACTTACTTAGAATGATTTATATGTTTCCAATAACTTTACATTTGTTATTGAAACATTTCTACGGAATGTCATAAATTTAGAATATTTTGACATAGCATAGAAACAATAAGTGTTAAATACTTATTATTTATATGTTAAGAAAATATTGTTTTGAAAAACGTTACATTTTGACAGACTTGACAATCTTTAGTTATTGTCAAATGTTGCGTATAGAATATGTACTTCAATAACTTGTAGGTAAAATCAGAGATAATAGAACTTATGAACGAAAACACCACTTTTGATAGTTACAAAGATAACAAACTGAATGCAAGTTAAAACTGTCTTTTAGACTGTTCGTTTAGACATACCGTATTGTCTTTAGTTAGTGTGATGCGTAGGATAAATATAGAGAGTTTGAATATTTTGTGTATGTATTTATATGGAAAGGGTGCTTTTTCATGATAAAGCAAATTACAAATTAAATTAGTGTATAGATAATCATATGAAGTATGTTAAACAAATACTCAAACTGTAGTGTATTTCATCAGTTGGTGTGAATCAACAATATATATCTAGCATTTCAATGTTTTTTTGTAAAAGTTAACTTGAAAAGCAGTCCTTTTTAAGACTACATAGATTTTAACCTAACATAACATTATAGGATAACATGGGACCTTTTGGTAAATTTAGGCTGTTCTATCCACTAAATTAAACGAAACCCTAAAAAAACGCCCCAAAGCCAGTCCTTATTATTCAAATATTTATCAAGGTTTTTTCCTTAAATTTCGTTAAATTAACTGCATTCGCTACATCCCTTCTAGAGGCCAAGCACCCTGTTAGAAAAATATAACTATCGTAGCTGAAGATGACTTCTCTGCCAAAATTTATATTTGTGTTCATTAGTCTTACGATCAGTTCTCTAAGCAATCTTAAACGCCTCAATCAGATTCAATCTAATTCTTCTCTTTTCAAGGAAAACAAGTGAAACTAGAAAAGGGATAACATGAAGTATGCTATACAAAAAGTCAAAATATATCTGGATCATGCTAAATGTCTTTGATCATAATGAAAAAATAATACAGGACTAATGACATTATAATAGGGGATTCCATTCTTTAGTTTATACACATCAAAAAGAAGTTTCGAAAATATAAATTAAAAAGTTCTATCAGTCAAAAATTCTTTAGAAAATTATATACATTTCTCCGTAAGTCAATCTTTTGTAATTTATTTCATAATCCAATTTTCCAGGTCATATCAAAGTTTTTTAATGTAGTAGATATCTGCTGAGGTCAAATGTTTAGTACCCAGAGAAGTCTGACTATCATTAAGTAAACAAATAATTTGATCTCTAGTCAACCGATCTGGTGTTCTAAATGAGGCAGTACCCATAAACATACTGAATGTAATGTTGAACAGTGCTTGAAGTGGGTCGTTACTTGCCGGTATACAGTACCGACACCTCTATGCTCCAAAGAGTTGCGTACCGACACCTCGCAATAGCCAGAAATATGTAGCTAAGTGTGTACCAACACATTTTCCATTCCTGATTTTATCTCACTTTTATGCGCATCAATACTTTTATTACCACTTCAAGCAGTGCTGTTGAAACTCAATTATGCCTGTCAAATGGAAAAGATCATTATGCTATACTCTCTCAGTGTTTTGGTAATATGAAGACCAGAGAATTTGAACGTTTTCAGTCTGTATACAATTTATATCGTAAGTAGGTACGTAAGTTACAACGGGTTTTTCTTCTTCTCTTCGTGTAGGTATATTTATTAAAGAATTCACGCTTCTCACCCAACGTGGCCTTTCTAGATCAAATGACTTGACTCAGGTCTTTCTTCATAAGTCTATATATATATTTATGTTTCTGTTGACACTATTAAGATAGACAACTGAACTCCGACCGACTTTGAATATTCCATATCTTCCTGAGGCAGGTGGTTTATGCTTGTTAATAAAGAAGGATATTCCATATCTTCTTGGGGGCAGGTGATTTATGTTTATTAATGAGGGAGGACAATCTATATCTTCCTGTGGATATTAAGGATTTTTCTCTTGAAGTTTATGTGTCGATGTGGTTATTACTGACTATCAAATTGCTTTCTTCTCTGAGTATAAACCTTGTGTTAATGATTATTGTGGTCAATTTACTCATCTTCTTCGTACTTTTCACTCTAGTATAATTTGTGGTGATTTTAATGTTCATCACTCTTTGTGGAGATGTGAATATATATTTTCAACAAGCGTTTAATTTTTATTGCTCAGTAGAATGTACCCCTATTCTTCTTGATTCAGCAACTGGGATTATCCCACTAGATTTCTTCTTTAACTCTAGATCATTTGATAGTAAAAGTTCTTAGTGTATCCTATCTCAAACCTTTGGGAGTGATCACTTTCCTCGTAAAATTTTACTGTACTTCACTTATCTTCTTTGTTCTTATATCCTCTCGAGAAGTCATCATATTAAGTGGAATATTTTTATCCATGAAGTTCGATTCTACCTCCTGAGTTTCTCTCCAACTATTTCTAATGTTGGATATTTTGGTTCCGTTCTTGTTGAAGATGTGTACGTTACCAAATCTGGGTAAATAAAATACTGTAGGTTCCCATTAAAAGACATCCACATTGAGATGGAAAATTCAATCACTTTGTGGCTCTACATCATAAAGCTCATAAAGTGGCACAACTAGACCTCATAACGCCCATGGAACAAAATAACACGGGGCCCTTAACCACTGTTGTTAAGTACTGTGAGGTCTTCAAGAGAGTGAGTGAAGATAGTAAGATAGGTCTCTACGCTCGTGAGCTCATAGGACTTTTGTATATGTCTTAAAGCAATATAAAATAATTAAGGCTCGCACCCAAATATACAACAATCGTAAAAAAATATTGAAGAGGTTTTTACTCTAGTTGAACCAAATATCCCTCTCTCTCATTTGTATGGAAGAAGCTACGGAGCCTTCACAATATTTAACTAGAGCACAGAAATATATGCTGAAAATATTAAAGTCGAGTACTGAACATAACTTCGGATCGTTGTGAGGCTCTTGCTATCTTTTACTATTCTGGTATTTCATTTCCTTCTTTTTCTAGATCTAAAACTATTTCCTTAACTGTGACTGAATGTTTATAAAAATATTTTAAACCAATGATCTTTTTTTTGAATTTGATTTGTGTTCTGCCCTTTGCTAACGGGATCTGATGGAGTAATCTATTACATATTACCTGGCTAGTAGTCGTTTATTCATCAGATAGAAGCATGCTGACATGATTTCTGTTCTCAAGCCTGGTAAATTAACGTTTCACATATCATTCCATTCCATTTTGTATGGCTAAAGTTATTGAAAACCTTATTAACACTAGTTTGTTTTGGTTCTTTGAAATCCTAGGCAATTTATTTTCACATGTTGAGTTTTGTAAGGGATTAAGTACTCTTAACTGTAATTTGTCTTCAAAATTCTGTTAGCTTAACTCTTCTGCCTTTGTTAGAGTAGGGATTAATGAGCTACTTTGTAAAATGTATGTTAATGGTTATTGAGAACGACTTTTGCATTGGCTTCATAGTTATTTATATGGACGTATTTTTTCTGTAAAAATTCGAAATTCAGTTTCTTCCAGAATTTATGTAGCAACAAATTATTCAGGGATCTAAAGTTAGTCCTACCCTCTATGTTGAAGTACCTTAAACGAAGACCTGTGGTATCTATGCTGGTGTTACAGTATTAATCTTGTATCTTATCACTCCTTAAAAGTTATTTTGGATCATGTTAAATCTTTAGGAGAAACCTATAGATTATAATGGGCTGCTTTGAAGCGCAAGGCCATAATCTTTATTCATCGCCGATCTACTATTAGTCCCTTTTACTTATGTAACGCGAATATTTTTTTTAATGAAATCTAATATCTGGAATTTATATTTCATAATCGTTGGTTTTGGAAGGCTCACAGTCTTCGTAAAGACCACGAAACTGTTGTCGACATAAATTTAAGGGAACTTCGAATGCTAGAATTCATAAAGCAATAAGTATTCCACATTTCATAGCCCAAGAACAAATCTTCAAATCAGGGTTTAAAGGACGTAAAAATGTATTAATCACCAATGTGAAAACAGAACTATAATCTATTTTAGAACAGATAAAGTTTTGGTATATAAACAGAAAAGTGTGGTGATTTACTATCCACGACGTACCAGAAACCTCCTGAAGAAAGTTAAGATGCCTCTGGCAAAAGCACCTAAAGAGGTTTTAGAACAGATAAAGTTTTGGTATATAAACAGAAAGGTGTGATGATTTACTATCCACGACGTACCAGAAACCTCCTGAAGAAAGTTAAGATGCCTCTGGCAAAAGCACCTAAAGTGGTTTTTATATGTACAACGTGCTGGGAAAAGTATTCAACATTAACTCAAGAATCTTTTATTTTTGAAGCATTATAAGCGGAAGAAGTTTTCTTACGCGATTTCGTTACCTTGCACAGAACATTTGGCGTCTTTATTCTTGAATTCTCTCTATCTTCCTCATCAGAAATCAAGACCCCAGTTTATCAAGAGATCTCTTCCTCCTCCTCCTTAGTATTTTTCTGATATTCCTGTTGACCTCACTTTTTCACCTTAAGCACATGGATTAGCTTTATTACCAGAAAGATGTATGCATTTATACTGGTGGTACTTTTGAACCCTTGACTAGAAAGACACCTTGAGCTTTTATTTTCAATCCTTAAATTTGTTTCAATCTTATAGAATTCCTGATTATTCTGGTAGCTATGTTGCAGAACTTATCAGCATACTATATTAGTCCTTTATTCACTTGACAGTGGTTGGAACTATGTTTACTCAGATTGATTCTTTCTCTAGTTCTTTAAGTAGTTTAGCAAGTCTGAATTACAACGGAAAAGCATTCACTCTGCTTTGTTGTGGAAATGTTATTTTGTTAATTACCATCTTGTCTGTACGCAGTCATTTAATTTGTGTTTGGATTGCTGGACATACAGGAATCTCAGATGATGAATTGCTTTCACTGCTTTAGGTATTGATGTTTGTTTCATCTTCTAGGCAAAATGCCCATTTTTACTTGGATTCAGCTACGGTCAAACCCTTAAATTGTTGGTTTTACCCATAGTCGTTTTCTTTAATATTTATCTAGACTAGACCACATGTTATTTTAAGCAATAGACAGCATGATTACGGCTTGGAACTTGTCATGTGAATTTTGCCCTAAGGAAATTGGGCAGGCCTACTCCCATTGTTAGTCTTTTTGTAAGTCGTTGCTAAAAATAATTGAATATATTTTCTCTGATTTTTCTGCTCATGCTTCTGCTTGCCAAGGTGGTGCTCATGTCACTATTTATGTTATCCCAAGTGTTACTTAAGCAGTTTCCGATTTTTTTCGTGCTACTCTTCTTCAACATGATGTAATTGTTCATTTTAACAACTTCATTTTTAACTTTACTTTTCGTACCTGTTTCTTGATTTCCATAAATCCTTTAGGATTTAACATAATTCCGTCCCCCAAAGAAGTTTGCTCAGAACTCATGGTGTATAGTGCAGTATGTCTTTAATTGGAGATGAAAAATGTTATTAATGTGGCCAGTAATGGAAACAACAGGAAATCACAATTATATTTGCCATAAGACATTAGCATTTGACCTATTACATTTTTAAACACTACATTCTTAATCTTCAATAATTAGAAGAGTGTCTAACAATAGTATTCTTACTACAATATATTTGTTATATCCATTGTCAATGAAGTGTTTCACTCCAGAGAACTTCAGGGCGGCTGGGATACAACAAACATAGTAGTGATTGGAATACACCATAAGAATTGTTATTGTATCAAATGACTTATATAAATAGTTATTTATGTATTTCTTTAGCTTGTACAGAACATTTGGTGTCTTTATTTTAGAATTCTCTCTGTCTTCTTCATTAAAAATCAAAACTTCAGGTTATCTAGATTTATTTGTGAAAATATCTACAGAAAGGTAAGAATATAATTTTCTAGCAATGTTTTAACATAACTGTTTCTATAGGTCCTTTACACTTTAGCAAAAACAAATCAACTTATAGTGTGTGTGAGTATAAAGTTAAACATGAAAATTATTGTATATTATTTATAGATTTAAATAAGCGTTATTTTCAGTGCAAGTAGATGTTATGAAATATATCCATTATAAAAATGAATTAGGAATAAGTATTTTACTTATAAAACGTCAAAAAATGCAAAAAGTATGTCATGGAAATCAGATATCGAATCTATAATCAGTATGTTAAACGTATACTAAATCGATACTTAAAAAAAAACAGGCTATACTAACTGTCTTGTTAAATATTTATGAAAACGATACATTAGGTGTGATAAAAACTTTTCATGATGTATATCAATTAGAGAAGCGAAAAAGAACTAATGAATTAGTGAAGTGTTTATATAAACACACACATATATATAAAAGGAGCTATGCTATAATATTTGCCTCATACAAATAATTGATAACGTAAGATACCATGTGTGATAAAAATAACATATACAACAGTGTCATAATAGTTGTCTCGTTAAAATAATGGTTTTACTTGTAACATTTTTAGGTACATACGAGTATAATTAAATCTAGACATTGATAGCATAATCACAAGTTGAGACACCCTATAATGAGCTCATCATCCTATAGAACAATCCATTTATAGAAACATCATCTGCTCTAGCAGAACTAATCTTAGTAACACAATTTTCCAAGTAATACCATCCGCCTACAGAACCTAAGTAACACAGGCTATCTAATAACATCATCCACCTATATAAAACACATGTAATACAGTTATATATAAAAATATAAACTATAAACATAAGTTGAAATTTGTATGCAATCCTACAGAAGTGTACTAACACTGTCCACCTATAGAACATTGGTAACATAACACCGTCCGCCTATAGAACCTTGATAACAACATCCACCTGTAGTAATAGGCCCTCTGGTATCGAACTATAATATCACCCCTCCCCTAAAACGTCCGGGCCTTTTGGTGATACTTCGTGGAACTAGACGTCATCGCCCTCTGACAACTATTACGTAAGAGTTATGTAACTCACAGGCGGTAGCATCCTTTGTATATTACATAACAATCACTTAACTTTCAGATGTCGGCATAATTCGCATATTATATAATAGTTTGTAGCCCTCAGGTGGTATCCTTTGATCTCCACTTACCTGGCGACCCTCCACTGAGGCTTCATCCTTTTGATGCAGGAGTGCATTCCTAACTATTCACAGTATGATCACAGTTTTACTCCTGGTAGTAAGTGTTAGACTTAGAAACAAACTTTTACATGTTAAAGAGAAAATTCAATTGCGTAGATTAAAAGCATTGCTTAAAAGAACAATTGCATATTTTAAGAGAAAATTAAAGTCAAGTTTTAATTCTGTCCATATTAGAACTTATTTATTTCTTCGGAACTAAATATGAAATTCTAAATTGAAGAAAATTATATCCAGAAATATATATTAAGATCTTTTGAACAGCAAACAACAATTAGATAATACTTATTGCAGAGTACTAACATCACTTATGTATGTGGATACAAATATATTGGAAAAAGAAAGAGGCCTCAGAATGTCGAGTTTCAAAAGACATATAGACATGCAAAACTGTAATATGAAACAGTTTGTAATAGTCTATCATGTCAGAGAAAAGACTATATAATAAAGTTGAATATTACTAAAATATGAACTACACGTAGCCAACTTTACAAAGAAGTTAATAACCTGGATCCTACTCTTGAAACCACTAAAAATAGTTGGATCAATTGAATCAATATAAGGTGAGAATCCTGACAAGTGGGGAGCTTATCTGCCTTTATGACGGAAAGATTCAAGACCGAATCTCGGCTCTTACCACTTTATGCAGGTCCTTCTAAGACTTTCTTGAAGATAACAGCAAACGAGGCGATTGTGTGAGTTACTAAAAATCTTATCATAAGTGCTTAATATATAGCACGTCAAGGAATTTTTCTTTATCTCTCTCTTTTATTTATTTTTTCACAGGGACCGGGTGTGGCATAATGATTAGGTCTAAGGTTCGAGCCGTGATATGACGCTAAACAATCTCTACATTTTCAGATGTAGAGATGCTAAACTGTGACTATCAGTCCGCTATTCGGTTAAGAGTAACCATGTATGCAGTGGGTGCTGCTTATTGGCTTTTCTCTCTTTGGCCAACAGTTCTAAGTTAAGGATGGTTATGCTTGAATCATATATAGGTTTGTAGCCTGGCGTTTATTTCGTGTGTTGTATAAGGTAACTATTAGATTGAAAATACAAATACCAATAGAAATTTCGGTAAGTTTGAAGGTTTATAACACCAAAAACTGAGTTTAGATACCCGTGATGGGCACAGCACAGATAGCCCATTGTATATCTTTATGCTGACCATCAAACAAACAAACAACGACTTACATTTTGTAAAATGTATTACTTGGTGTTTTATTAGCCAAACAAGTAATAATAACACTTTACAGTGCAGAAATTTCTATGAGTGATAAATCATGATCCTACAAAGTAGGGATTTTTAACTATTGAATTACAAAACCTTCTCTTCATTTGAAATGATAAGTTCTGAAATAACTAACTGAAAAAAAAACAGAAACATTAAAGAAAGTAAATAAGTAAATTGGGAACGACTAATTATCCTTAGGGGATCCAATTAAAGAGTTCGTGGATTTTATGAAGAAGTGTCGATTAATGTAGCTAACCTATTATCTAGATGTAGCTACAGTTGTACTAAGGAACGTAATTAGTGTTTGTTTGTTTGTGTTTGAATTTCGCGCTAAGCTACACGAGGGCTATCTGCGCTAGCCGTCCCTAATTTTGCAGTGTAAGACTAGAGGGAAGGCAGCTAGTCATCAACACCCACCGCCAACTCTTGGGCTACTATTTTACCAACGAATAGTGTGATTGACCGTCACATTATAACGCCCCCATGGCTGAAAGAGCGAGCATGTTTGGTGTGACGGGGATTCGAACCCTCTGATTGCGAGTCGAGCGCCCTAACCACCAGGCCATGCCGGGCCCGTAATTAGTGATCTTAGGTTATAATTGTCTTCACTTATGTGGTTTGTATTATCGCGTTAGACAAAAAATAACGCCGTTTATAGTTGTTTGATATTATAAAATAATAAAGAGGAAAACGAGTTGACAGTGTACATCTATATCGCAGATAGAAAATAAAAAGCAAGCTAACAAAAACAATATTATGTGAAATAATAATTAAGAACTTTTGTTTTTCCATAAAACATTTGCAACTCCAACAAAGCAATGTATTTTCTTATACAGATATTAATTTCGTTTATCATATTTTGGCTTAAATGTATAATTTTACAAAACCACAAATTTGAATTCTGGCAACACGTAAAATACTCACAATCTATCATTTTCACCTTATTATAATAAACTAACAAAAAAAAATAAACAGATCGCATTCAGTTAGAGAGCTGACACGTAAGCTTGAATTTTAGTTACATTATTTTTATATTGAAATAAAAGTAACAAAAAATGTCATTCGTCGTAACATTATTCGCAGTTTTGTGTCTGAAGAATAGAACCGACTAGAAATAGGATTACTGATGGAATGAGCACTAAATGTACTTTATCTTTTCGAATGTTAGTTCTGTTTGTTTTAGTGCAAAGTTACACAATTAGCTATCTGCGTTCTGTCCACCGCGGGGAATCAAGCTTTGGATTTCTGTGCCGTAAGTCCGCAAACTTACTGTTGACATACCGGGGGACTATCAAATATGCAAATACATATTTCAGAAACACATAAAAATGTTAAAATGTTGTCCAGTGTTGTTGACTCATTTACTTATTCAAGTCATTCAATTTTCACCGAATATGCTCGTCCTTTTAGTCACTGGGGTGCTATGATGTGACGGTCAATTCCACTATTCGTTGATAAGGGCTAGTCCAGGAGTTGAAAATAGGTAGCGCAGACAGCCGTCGACTAGTTTTTCGCGAAATTTAACAAACAAATTTTTATATAATACGTATGCACAAACGCAAATAATTTTAAAATGATACTGTACCATTATAGCTATAGAATATATCAGAAGTATTGGTTTAAAGCCGAAAAACTCGTAGGTTACTAACGTTTATACAAACAAATGTAACAACCTATTACTGTGGGCAGAAACGGAGAGAACTCTGCACCTGACACAGGAAACATTTCTCGTGAAAATGGTCTTAAAGGCAAAAATGTGATTTTGTTTTACGAGTTTGGCGAAAAACGTTCAGAAAATATATGGGTTTAAAGTCACTATAATATTTTATGGTAAGATATTTTGAAGGCTCGGTTATACGTTTATGGCCTTTACATAAAAGTTGATATGTTTGTGTCAACTCAATGAAAATTGGGTATGTTTGTTTCTATCAGTGGTGTAAACATTACAGTGTGAACTGTAAACATCAGTTGAATATCAGACTTAATCTGACGTCTCTATTTAATATTAATGAACTATGAACATCAGTTAAATATTAGACTCAATTCGATATTTCTACTTATCATTAATGAACTGTAAAAATAAGATAAATAGCAGGCTTAATCTAATGTATCTATGTAATAGTAATGAACTATAAACATCAGTTGAATATCAGACATAATCTGATGTTTCTGCTTAATATCAACGTTTACATTAACCGCTCTTTCAATGTTCCCAGACACATGACCTCGAGATTATTAATTTATGATCAATGAATTTCGCTTCAGCCTTATTGGGTATTTGTTCTGGTGTTTTTTAGAACGTGAACTCTTGGACTACTCTTGTCTGACCGAATAGTTGGACTTAACAGTCACTTTTAAAACGCACTCACGTCTCCAAATAACTTTGTTTTGTTTTTTATGGAAACAGAACGGAAATGTTGTATCTACAGAAACATAGTCCGACACGTTAACTGTAGGTCACACTCGGGCCAGCTATTTAAGACTAAGAATGTTATAAGGCACAGTGTGTTCGGTTACATTGAGAACATACGTGCCAAATTGAGGAGAAATCAAGAAACGTTTCATATGAACACCAAATTATGTTGTTTCCAAATTTATTATTATGAACTGATCAAAACGATAAATTACATGTTCCTACACAATGTTGTTCATGCATATTATAGTGTAGAAAGCGTAAGTCAATCTTGCGAATTAACCCTCATTTTATTTACTGCTGTTTATTATTGCAAAATTACACAATGGATTATCTGCACTCTGTCAACCGCCTGGTAGCGAACACCAGATTGAAAACTCTTCGCTGACCCACTGGGGTACCATCGTATTATTACTGCTTCAAATGAATATTAGCTTCTGGTCAGAGCAAATTCCCTACTTAGGTCAAAAATAAAAAATCAACCTGAAAATGAGCATAGCAAATTAAATGTACCGTTCTTACGTTTTTTCTTATAAATATTAGAATGCATTGTTTCATCAGTTGGGAATCCTCGCTGTTAGCGATATTTTTCCGCATCAACATCGTTTAGCATAAAAATATATATGATTCAAGCTAGTATGGCATGTACTCTGCCTCAAAAATTGAGAAACAAACATTTAATATGTTTTTTTTTGTCTGTTCGTTTACTATTAAGCTTCAAACTACACAATAGGATATCTGTTCTATGTCCTCCGCGTTATTAAAAAATAAATCTAAATACAAAATTAGATTAGACATTACTTATATACCTATTTATCGTGTTTTGTTATGATAAATCACAACTATCTCAGCCTATTTTCCCTATTCTATTCCCTGTGGAAAGATAGTTTGATGTATTCAGGTCTATAGTGGGAACGTTGTGACACCGTAACAGAAAACTAGTGTGTACATTAAACGGTTTAAAATGTCATGGGGGCCAACTACATGAACAACATGACTGCTAGGATTCGTTAGTCCTCGACCCGTGAACTCGATATGGACCTTCTAGGTAAAAGCTGCTTCAATACTTCATGTCTTCTCTACTTTTTGTTTAAGGTAGCCAACGTAATTCTGGCGAAATGCTACCTGGCCTTTATGCTGCATCTGGTCCGAAGAGTCTTGCAACTGGCTTTCCGTTGATCATTGATTGAGACATAAATCCTTGACTCGCTTTTGAAGATTACAAACATCTAATGATGTTGCTTCCAATTCCGCTGATCTCTGCAGAAGTCCAAGTGAAGCGGTGTGGTTCTGTGCGCGCAATTAAATTGGTCAGAAAAAAGTCGTAACAAAGTCATAGATTGGCCAGAAGAGTTTTAATATACGTTACAAATAAAGCTACTGAATCGTTCTGAGTTCTGTGCACGTCAACCCTCAATCCATCACTACGCGACACTGATTGAGAAATAAGGTCGATTGAGCGGAAGTATGCCTCTCAGATTAAAAGATTTTAGCTACACCAAAAGACGCATATACGTGGGCTGGGCGTGGTCTAATGATCTAGTGGTTAGCGTTCGGCACTTTGGATCAAAAGTTATAGGTTTCGCACCGCTGAATACGGTCCGCACTTTCAGCTGTGGGCATGTTATAAGAGTGGCAGTCAATGCCAATATACGGTTCAAAGGCTGAAAAAGCCCTTGTGGCAGCGAATGCTGCTGGCTGACTCCACTTCCTCTGGTCAAAAAACGAAATTACGCTTTGCTACGCCTAAACTATAAGATCTCTGATCTGGCTTTGGGCCGATATGTACCTACGATATAATTGTTAGATATGACTATTTTAAACATGTTGGTTGAATAAGCCCCTTACTCCGACCTCATTGGATTTAAGATAATTCATGTTCCACAGGATGATGTATTGCCAATAGATAATGTATGATTAACTTTATTTAGTAAATAAAAGGCACTTCTGTACTGTGCTCTATTTTCAGCTGCATTTGTCAAGTGATTAAAGAACAACTTAGCAAAAAATGTTTTCCTTTTATACTTTATTTTTTGAAGTAGTCTAGCTCCCAATGCATGATTATCACACGAAAGGCATATCGTCATTTGCTACTTAATCACTGGTACACATTTTGTTTACACATAAAATATTTTGTATTAAACACAGTGCATACAATTGTCAAGAGCATATCCAGATTTTAAATATTATTATGGTTATGTACTGAAAGATCACGAGATGTCAAAAACATGTATATTTTTTATGTATTTAAGTGGAGTTTCTTAAGTTTCTAAGCTGCATAAAGCCAAGCGTTGTGCCTTTTCGCGCTGCGTCTCATTCTAGTTCCGTTAAAAAGTTGTTTTAATAAAATTTCTGGGGCTGGATAATCTCCAAATTATTGTTTATTGTCAATTTATGACTTGGAATAAAAAAAATGCACGTAATTACCATATAACTAGAAGTTACCCTTCTAAAAGTATGGTGTTCTGTTTTTACACTGAGTGGATCTTAGATTTGATACAAGATGAACAAAAATCCACGATTCACACAGCACACATATGCACAAGCTAGCTGAGTCCAAAACTTGGTATAAGAATCCTTCCATTTATTTTAACAAGAGTAGCACTGCTCCTCCTTCCAAGCAAAGACAGTAAAGCCAACTTCACAAGATGCAGACACAAGGACAATACTAGAAGAAAATGTATTGAACTGAGGATTGTTTTAAGTATATTTCCTTATTATTTAAACCAAGTTATTGCAGGTTCAGCAAAATGCAGAACATATGTATATTTAAAAAATCAGCATGTAAAAATAGTTGTAAAAGGGAAATATATGATTCAACTCTGTGTTGATGAATCATCTTAACTGGGGAAGCAAATCCATGAAAGAATAGAAACTGTTACCGAAACATTCAGCGTCAGCAAAACCGGGAAATGTATAAAACATATGCGATTTTATTTCATGTTTCATTAGCTCAAATAACGTTTCCACAGATATATGATGTTAGTCAGCTAATAAGCCTGAGCCAACGTCAAGGTCGATAAAATTTCATATTTTCCCCCATGCCCAAGTTCCAAATGTAAACGATAAATAACGAACGGGTTTTTCTGTACATTGGCAACAGTTTCACGAGTATAATGTTTAGTAAATCTCGGATTCGGTAATTTATTGGTTTAACTGAATCACCTGAACAACTAGAAATGAGTTGGTAATGACTTTACTGAGAAATAAATAAGTTTGTGTGTTATCTTGGGCACGATCAATGACCAACAATAAGATGAAATATAAAACATATTTTCCTGAGACCGATCCATCACGGTACGAAGTTGAGTTACAGTGATTTCATTAAACAGGGGTATAGTGTCTTTACATTGTTGATGTATTTTTATTACACTGAAAAAATGCTTGAAAGGAGACCCCATGAGATACAACAGACATAGTGTGAATAAGAAAAAAATAGTATTTTAATTTGGATTTTGTTTATAATTAAGCACAAAGGTATACAATGGGCTATCTGTGCTCTGCCCACCACGAGTATCGAAACCCGTATTCTAGCGTTGTAAGTCCGCAGACATACCGCTGTGCCACTGGGGGGAGCGATTAATTTGGACAATACATATATATACAGATGTTTAGTATGTGTATCTATTAGTTTAGGACTGATGGAGTATGTACATTGCTCAAAATGGATACTTTTTAACGATATCTTTCCTCCTTAGAAGACTGTTTACTTACTAAATGCCGGGTGTTTTTGTATATATCCCAATTATAGAATGTAAGACTAATAAAGGATTTGAATTTCCATTTTCTATTTATTGCAAAGTAATTAATTTTGAGCTACTGACTAGAGGGAAAGCAGCCACACACCATCCACGTTAATGAATTATCTGTCGACTTCATAATGTACTCACAGCTTAAAGTAAGGGGATTATTTTATGTTATCCGAAATCCACAGCTATACCACAGGAGCCAGCTCGTGCCTCTACTAAGAATGGAATGCTTTAACTATCTCTATTTCCATTACTTTTTTTGGAAGATTTTTTCGAACAATTTACTTCGTTATTAATTAAATTTTTTCTTACAGTCTCTAGATGGGATTTTTGTTTACTTTTCGAGCAAAGCTACACAAGCGCTATCTGAGCATAATTTTTTGAACTGATAGATTAGGGTGAAAGGAGCTAGTTAAAAGCATACTTTAACAGATCCTTGGCTACTTTTAACCGACCGAATAACGTGAGTTGGCCGTCAATATTATAGTGCACCCACGTATCCAAAGTGCGGAGCGCATTTCTGTGGCAACGAGGTAGGAGCCAAGAATCATTAGGTCAAGCTCGATCAAAGGAATGACAAGAAATAGAAGAAACGGAGAAAAACCATAAACTACACGATCATTTATCATATCTTCATAATGCATTTTAGTTAATTGTCATAGCGAGCCAAAAATATAAAGTTATTATACTTAGAATGAGCATTACGTTTTTATAAGGTTGATTGAGGAAACGAGATTATACTGGATTTATGTTTCCGACTCTTATCACTTTATTATCGGTCACTGACTAAAATTAATAACGACCTGACGTTCAGGATACATTTCGCTGTCCCAGATATTGAGGTTACTATGGTAACGGTTCTACAGGCTACCCAGAACCCTCGTGGTGATGAAAGCCTTAATTTCCATGTCTTTGACGCAGGGACTAGCTTACGTGGTATAGTCAAGGGGTTAAGCCATCCTTACAATGTATTCATTTAGCTGTTTATGCATGGCAAGCTACTCAGGCTTAGTGCTGTCTTCTGGAACATTTTCTGTACGCTTCAGAACTAAAACTTTATGCTTAGAGTATTGTGTTTATGATAGATAATGTTTACAGGTTTCATCATTAAGGCATTCAAACCTTAATTCTTAAGTTTTCGAAACTCAAATACTAGGATATATATATAAACATCAACCGCATAGCAGAGCTGCAAAAAAAAACTTTACTCTTTTTGCAGTGCATATCATAGAAAAGGTCACATTTTAGCAACAAGCAGGCTCTGATGCATTTTACTGTATATTATGCATGTTTACAAATGCACTATAATGTATTTAAAGTTTCATTGAAAATATAATTACTTTAAGTAAATAATCCACAGACAATAAAAATATATAAAAGAGGAACTTTCAACGCGAGCAGAGAAATTATGACAACAATGAAATGAAATACAGCTCATTATTTAATTTCTGTAGTTCATATTGGTGTATAGAAGACATATTAATACTAGAAATAAATGACCTTATAACAGAAAATGTTATTTGTATTTCATTAAACACTCGAATTTGTAGTGTCAGTTTCGCTTTGTGTTTTGGTGAACGCTCCTGAAGAAGCTGAAATAAAAACAACATTTTGGTGTTATAAGGTAGTTTATCTCTAGTATTAAGAAACACAGCTGTCGAAAATGGTTAATTTTACTAAAAAACAACTGGAAAAATAGTTTTGCCCTTAAGTTTAACTAGGATTCATATGAATCTTATAGATTTGCTTGAATTGCCGAAATGTGTGATCATACTGAAACTGCAATTCTGAAAACTGCACAACCAGACCATTGGAAGAAGTTAATATATTGTGTTTAGAAGAACCTGGAAGAATGATATACATATCTGTATTAAATATGAAATCTTATTTCTTTAAAAGAGCCAGTTCGTATATCTTCTTTTTCAAAGCTTTTTAACTTACTGTAAAAGTATTTAGAAAAAGGAAAACTTTGTTGTTTTTTTAAGCGCAAAGCAACACAATGGGTCATTTTGTGTTTCGTCCATCACGGGGATCCAAACCTCGAACTTTAGTGTTGTGAATCCTTAAACTTAACGCTGACCAACTGGGAGACAAAAGACGAGAAGAAACGTTTAATGCATAAAAATTTCATTTAAATCAAAAACATTTTACATATAATACATTATTTTTAACTACTGATTAAAGCATGCTACCTGGAAATAGATCAGAACTAAAAGTTAACCTAGTAATTAATTAAGCGAATTATAATCAGGTGTGTATAATATTCGATAACCTTATTCACTGCTCATAACAGAGACGAAAATGATAAAAATGTAATTAATTAGCAAATATACACATATATATAATTTATAAACGTAACGAAAAATGTATAATTTTTCTCTTGATTACATTTGTAACGCCGAGCTACTTTTCAAGTGATAAAAAATAACTGTTAAATGTCAAACTTAAACTAAAACGCATACAATAGGTATTATTGATCGATGTTGGTGACATTAATTAACACGACATTGACATTCTTACGACACTGCTTGATATTGAATCCACTAACATGAAAGCAGTTAAATATTCCTCTATGTGCAAGACGGAAATTAGCGCCAGAAAGTTATTGTTTTCCATATAGTAATCCAAACAAAGTGAATCATACATCAATCACAATGTACTTCGAAGTAGTGGTACTTTCTTAAAACCCTACGTTACTGCATTTGATTTTTGCAAAACGATTGATCTTTCAGCATGATCCTCAAATGATTTATTAGTCTTACGCTTGAAAAGTAACAGAACTATACTGAAAATCTGCATATCGAGTTCATACACGATGATATCTCAACAAATTACGAAACAACGTTGAAATTATCTTTATGAGAATAAAAGTCCCCCAGTGTCTTAGTGATGAGAGAGACGGTTCATCACGCTAAAAATCTTGGTTCGATCCATGCAGTGGGCACACAGCAGATAGCTCATTGTGTAACATCGCGGTTAACAACAAAATAAAAGTAGAATACAAGTTTATTTTTCAAATATTATATAAGCATTATAAATATCAAAATAACGAGAAAATAATTCGCTATCATCTCAGTAAATGCTTACAACAAAAATCAAATAATCCCCGTTTTTATTTACCAAGTGGATAGCAAAAGTGAAAAGTGAAATTATAGTTCTCAGTCTCATTTTCTGTCTGTCACCTTTCCACTTGACTAGCCATTCCTTACGCTTGATTCAGCCTTAGTGAATCTTTATTTTAGCACTCGAAAGTTTTCTCGCAACCAGTTGGTTAAAACATTCAATTGGCTGGTAAAAATATTATAGCGTGATGGAAAGAGAGATAATTCGTGTTTATACAATTGGCATTAATTATATATATTGTGTGCGGAATTTTCTGTAGAAGTTGATTTTCATTAAAAAAGTATAGAAAACTGACTATATTATACTTATTAATACCACAAATAAACACATAAAATACACGAATAAAAAATATATTTGCTGAAAAAATGGTTTAAATTTTCTAACAATCTTTCACTTCCGTAAACAATACGCAAGGATTACAATACACATAGTTTATGTTTTCAAAACGTTATAAAAGAGAGTAAACAAGTTCTAGTTTAAACTACTCTATAATTAGATAATTAGGTTTTGGCGTATTATGTTGTAGGTTAAAACTAACATTAAGAAACTCAACCATAAAGAATATCCTTGAATTCCTGTTGTTAAAACGTATTAAAAATACAACAGAAACTGTCTACTTATATCTATCTGTCTGTCTCATACTGTATGTTTATCTGTCCTGTTACATAAAAATGTAAAACTATAAAAAGCTTTTCATTCAAATCCTTCCTTTTCCAGAACATTTGCGAAGAATTTGGCGTTACTGGTACTTAAATACCTGTCAAGTTAAAAAGAAGTGAATTTCGTATGTAATGTCACCAGGAAGTCACTTTTCCCATGTTTTGCAATAAAATATCTTATTTTCCGGTTGTTGAGACGAAATGGCTCTTCACAGTAGGTTTAATATCTCAACGGCAGGAATCCCATTTTAAGCATTTTGTGTGTATCTATCAGAAAACCTAACGACACATAATGGAAGAACACCGTCATAGAGGGATGTAAAGTATCCTAGCGTATATGTACGTAGTTTATTCTACTCATAGTTACAAGCCTTAATTATCAGTCGGGAGTTAGTTAGCTTGAATATTAATCTCGTGAAAACAGAAATAGCAACTGCATCATGGAAATGAGGAGGAATGATATGATTAAGGGAGAGACCTATAGAGAAACGATATCCGTACGACCAGGGGGATAGAATATACACTACAAAACTTATCAGAATATTATGATGAAAATATCAGTTTTGATGGAAAATGAACTGTAGTATACGAATAAAATGAGAAAAATTGAGTAAGAATCTCATGAGTTCAAAATGTAAAAACAATCATTACATATGTATAATCTTTAACAATAAAGGTGTAATTGTTATAAAACTGTGTTTATACGAGTATTGTTCTCTTAAAGTGGTTATTGCATAATATAATTTAATCTACATACTTTTAATCTTAGATATCCCTAAAAATAAATCCAAATAGTTAAAAACAACTAAAATTAGGGACAAAAAATTAAAAGCAACGTTTCATTGAGTTAAGAGTTTACTCAGTATCATCATCATCATTAGCTAAAATAAGGGAAGTAGTAATACATATACAAGAGCACGAGTCAACAAGCTATGTGATTAAAGAGAAACACCCAATTACATCAAAACAAGTAGAAATATTCCAGTATATATTTGTTGTTGTGAGCTAATAAACTGGTTTTAGCTATTTTGATCCTTGTGACTTTTAGTTTCATTTATATTCGTGTACAAGAATTTGTTTGTTCGTAACAATTTCATCGTAAGCAGCCTGATAATTAAAGAGGTTTAAGTTTGGTTTGGTTATTTTAGAGCAGAGCCACATGTGAACTATCTGCTGTGTCCACAGCGGGGGAATCGAGCCCCGGATTTTAGCGCTGTAACTTCGTAGACTTGTCGCTGTTCCATCGGGGGACTGATGTTCGAGAAAACAAGCATTTCAAAACCAAACCTGAATAGCTAAACCAAAGAAATTCTACTTAGAAAAATAACCATAGTGGATCGACTGGTCAAAACTTTTAAATGTCGCAGTTTGCAAGAACATTTCTTAACTCATTTAGGAATGAAATAACAAAGCACTCAAGTGAAAATAGTCGTTTTGTAATAATCAAATTACTCTTGACATACAGAATAAAACGTATTCAAAGGATAAAGGATTCTCTCTGTATAGTTGTCCAGCGCAAGCCTCGAGCGGCAGTATTCTGTATGAGGTGAAACATTTATGCCAAAATTATTTTCTGGTGAATTACAGGCTCTCGTCAATGCTCTTAAAAGTAATCATTAAAGATAAAACTTCTAATGTGCAGAACAATCCAGAATTAACTTTCGTCCCTTAAAAATATTTTTTTTATATTTATACTCACCATGTACAACGTTTTACTCGCACTTCGGGTCTCGTGCTACCGCTTGACACTCTAGGAAGAGAAATACTAGACTATCCTCAGCTCGTGCTTTACTCCACGCGACTCTAGTTATACCTTTTGACAATCGGTCATTCAAAATGTTGCATCTGGAGCTTATCGTATTGTTTCGTGCCACGTCAGTCTCAAGAGAAAATTATCTCTAATTAGCGAGTTTAAGGATAGTCACATCCATTTCATCTGTAAATGGACACATATATAGTGACTTTTCTATTACTTAAGATAACCTAACTATGGACAGCATATAATCTAATTATCTTACGAAAATACTGTGAATCCTGAAATAATTTGTCTTAAATTCAAGAATAAACCAAATGAAATTTAAAAAGAAGAACAAATGTCTTTCTTACTTAGTTAACCAATAGTTTGGGGTAAATAATTAACAAATCAGTTCTTTTGTCGTCTCTGAATAAATCTAAATCTTTAGAGCTTCAAATTTATTGAAGGCATGGAAATAATAAACTTCGGTCAGTTTTACTGACCATATTGTACTTCCCTCTAATAATCCATTTTTCATCTCTCACTTTCTTTCTTTATTACGGGTCTATTACCTCTAATTTATCTTTCTATTTTATGTTGAACATTATGGCCTCTTTTATCTCTTCTCGCGTATACAACAGTAAGTTATTGTGTAATTACAATTTACAGAGTTTGTGCGTGATTTAGTCGCATTACAAATAAATTAGGAAGAAACAGAGCGATACTGAGCTCTAATCAGAATGATGACCAAAGTTAAGAGAGTACAGCTTACAAAGTTTTATCTGTAGCACTTATCATCTTCTCCGTAACAAATTTCAACACCAGGTATGAACTGCTTTAGGATGTATCTTATTTTATTCTTTGTGAACCATATTATATGGAACATGAATGATGTTTTTAACGTCACAGTGTTCGTAGAATACGTTAAAAGAGCTGTAGTACGCAATTGCCATGTTGTTCTAATGTGTACCACCTTCTCTGACAAGTACAAAGCTTGTTATTTGCCGCACAATGCACGAACCATGTTGCTCTAAGGTGCAACACCTTTTCTGATTAATATGAAGCATGACTTCTGTCGAATACAGCATACATGTCATGTCGTTTGTAGTATGTATCATGTAACACAGTATTTACTTTTATAGCATGCTATATAAAATATATACTAATGCCTTTGGAACAGACTGTATGTAGAATATGCCGTATTATGGATAGCGTGTACTTTGCTCTTTATGAGAAAAGAACACGTTCATAATTGTTAGCTCAGGTTTCAATAACGGAAACATTAACTTCAGTGAATCATAAGATACTGCATGTAATAAAACAATATAATATTTAGTCTTTTTTTATATACATTTAACGTCGAGGTAGCTATATGAACTATAAATCCTCAGCAAATCAAAATAAGCTACATATTATTATTTAATAACTACACGTACAAATAGCATGACATGACGAAAAAATAAATTGAGTTCGGATACATAAACACAAATCATTAAAAACGCAACGTAAACACATTAAGTAGAATCTGTGTCGTTTCTTCTTTATACTCTGAAATATAGATGCGCGTAATTCATAAGAATCAAATCACCATATATATATATATATAGTATAATGTTGTTTTTTCTGGTGATTTCTTTTTCTAACAACAGAAGTCTGCTAATCTTAAACGTTTTCTGAATAATTATGCTATTAAACAAGAACTTGTGGTCACAGTATAAGCAAGACAGACTTTATAAAATTTTTTAGCCGCGAATGAGCGATTCATAGAATGGCTCTTAGTTGTTATTGTTTTCATGTACAAACGTTTAGCACATAGCTCCGCCATCTCTTGACCGATTTGAGATCTAATTAGAGTTCTGTACTCAAGAGGTCAAACCCTTTCGGTTGATATATTTGACAATGCTCAAAGTCTCATAGATGAATTTATTCTAATTCTGCCTAAAAGAATATTAATTTGAGGGTAGGCTGGTAAAGATTCTGAGGAGTAATAAAATCGAATCGCGTATACGCGCGCCCCACGCTTGGTATTGCTGGTGTATAAAAACACAGCTAATAAAAAGGGAAACAAAGGTCTCATAGGTTAATTTACTCTAATCCTGCCAAAAAGAATTCGCAAGTGCCGCGGCTATTGATGATTCCCTATTGTTTATTAAATAATATATACAGCTGTACACATATCTACCTAAAAATGTATTGATATAAGGCATCAGTACTCAAGATTCTTAAGAGCTTAGTGAGAGTTTCGATAATCTTAATCCCAAAACTCATAGATTCTTGATAGCTTAGTGAGAGTTTCGACAATCTTAATCCCAGGTAATAAGTCGACTGTCATCCATCGGTGGTATAGTAGGAAATCTACTGACTTACGATGCCAAAATATGGAGTTCGATTCCTCATAGTGGACACAACAGATAGTCCCATGTAGCTTTTCTCTAAAACAAACAAAACTCGAATGTCATTTTATTCTTGATGCATTCTACGTATAGTCTAATATGCTGTGTTTGTTTTCATTTATTCTTGTAATTAAATAATATGATTATTGTACCAAATACTATTAGGACTATTCTGTATTTTTAATAACATTGTCACGCTAGGTGCAGACAATCGAGTTAAAATTCAAATTTTTGTTAGTCAAATACTTAAATTAAGAAATCCTGATATATTTTACATGATGAAAGTTTTAAAAAGTGAAACCTCAAATTAAACAAATGTCAAAATTATTGGCAAACTATTAAAAACATTCTAAAGAACTAATCCTACTCATTTGGCCTAACATGATCACCAAATAAAGTCAGTTTTTCCAAATACATTACCTTTTTTTTAGAGAAAGTTTCAGGCAGTATTTTAATATGATGAACAGTTTCCTGTGATCTACCAATGCTTTCTGTATGGCTTAGCCCCCCAGTGGCACAGCGGTATGTCTGCGGACTTACAACGCCAGAAACCGGGTTTCGATACCTGCGGAGGGCAGAGCACAGATAGCCCATTATGTAGCTTTGTGCTTCAAACAAACAAACGACGCTTCATATTATGAACTGAATAAGCACTCAGCATAGAGCTCAAAATCATATCAGATACATTACCTTTCGTAAAGTTTTAGTATGTCGTATTTAATATTAACTTTTTGGTTAAAGCAAAACAACCGACATAGGTTACAGCTGAATATAATCCGGTAATTAGTATAACTTGTTAAATTTGTGGTTTTTATGAAATGACATTCTATGTAAAATAAGTACTAAACAGTGAGGTTAGAAACCACGAGGTTCCGGTATAGCCATCCCTTATTTAGAACTGCTGACTAAATGGAAGGCAATAAGTCAGCAGAGCCGATCGCCTTCACGGATGCTGAAAAGCAGGATTGACATCCGCTCTTATAATGTGCCCGCAGCTGAACTTTGGATCTTCTTAATTTAGCCTGGAACGTTAACTAATAGGCCACGTCTGTCTCAGGAAGAGTTAGAAACTCGGATCATTATTTTAGACATCACTAATGACTAAACAGAATCAGGGAAACTACTGTGTTTTTACACAACATTTTCCAATATGATTTTATTTGTTCTCGTTCATTGATTATCTTTACTTCAGTAATAATTTATAGGTGTTTCACACTTTTAATGAATATATTACACCCGTCCAATAAATATTAAACATGAATTATGAATAATGATTAGGATGCCACTGAATTATATTAAGTTCAGACGCTAGTAAAAACTAATATGGAAGAGACACTTTGAGAGAGGATCATTAACTGACCTTTAACCTTAAAAAAATTATACCGTTACGAACGTAGCCTATTACTATCCCCAACCGTTATGTCCCAAACTAACTTCATAGTCGAAGTACAACCAAAGTAATTATAATTAAACCAATTTCACTCTCATATATCCCCAACCGTTCTGTCTCAAACAAACTTCATAGTCTAAGGACAACCAGAGTAAACATAATCAAACCATTTGTACTATCATAGTTAAAGCATAATTATATTCAATCTAATTGTGAAATATGGTGAAATCCTGTAGATGATCCAAAATATAAGTATTAAATCTCAAAAGAAAGTTTTGCTGGCAGTCGTATAGAATATACAAACTACAAGCCAAACCTCGTTGGATTGTAGTGGATGTT
>NW_013665610.1:235503-236204 GCF_000517525.1 Limulus polyphemus
ACTATTTACTTACACTCTGCAGTTTGGAGTTAATGCCAAACCATAGGAATCCTAGCTGTATCATTTTGACGTTTTTCATTTATATACCGTGTATCTGAAAACAACAACCACAACAAATATTTAACATTCTAAACAAGGTTTTTTTTGGTTTTATTGTCTCAGTTTCTGTCCGCCACAAAGCCTCTTACCTAACCAAGTACTTGAACTTATTTCAGTTGTTGATAGTCATCCTAGGGATAGCAGGCTAGCACAAATTACGAGAAAGATTGAAAAATACAAGGGTATTGAATGAAGACCCTTGTAAACCTTTTAAATCATTTAAAGATAAGAATATAAACATTATAAAAAACACATTATCGATAAATTACTTATAAACACAAACAAACAACTTTGAAAACGTATAAAATGTATGCAACAAAACTTTACACATCTTCATTGATGTTATCGATAATATAAAAAAACAAGAATTAATACTCTATAGCCGCGGCACTTGAAATTCTTTTAGGCAGGATTAGAGTAAATTAATCTATAAGACCTTTTTTTCCTTTTTATTAGTTACATTTTTGTGCGCCAGCAATACTAAGCGTGGGGCACTCGTATACCCGATTCGATTTAATACTCATCAGGATCTTTACCAGCCCACCCTAAAATTGAAATTATTTTACGCAGAATTATAATAAATTAATGTATGAGACCTTGGG
>NW_013665610.1:237204-249981 GCF_000517525.1 Limulus polyphemus
GTGCGCCAGCAATACCAAGCGTGGGGCACTCGTATACCCGATTCGATTTAATACTCATCAGGATCTTTACCAGCCCACCCTAAAATTGAAATTATTTTACGCAGAATTATAATAAATTAATGTATGAGACCTTGGGCTTGGTCAAATACATCAATCAAAAGGGTTTGACCTCCTGAGTCCAAAACTGTAATTAGATCTCAAATCGATCAAGAGATGACGGAACTGTGGGCTAAAAGTTTGTACTTGGAAAAAAAAAGAAAAACTGCAACAAAACTCAGAGTCGTTCTATGAGCCGCTATGCCGCGGCTGAAAATAGAATGTGTCATGTTCATTAAATCGTAAGATTTATTCTTTGATTTTTAGTACTTTATTTCTTATTACACGATCTGTAAGTGGTGAGTATGAGCACGTTAAGACATTTATTCTGTAGTACATGCACCAGTAAGCTTTAATTATACAAGATTACTTTTACAGAGTATATGCTCTTATATGTGTACATATATACATTGAAGTGTTAAATAAATGTGATTTTAGTTAGTCACGTGAATAGTTTTATTTACCTTCCAGTTTAGTTTCAAACACGAAAACAATAACCTATATGAATGCATAACTCCTTATTTATTCATATATATGGTTCTTACACTCTACGTTGTGAACAATACCATCTTCACAAACACTAACGGCTACATCAGTGCCCTCTTGCGTGTCATTTATATCTACCTAGGCGTAAGCGTCATATTTTTAGGCACGGAATGAAATATCATGAGTCAAGTTAAATACTGATCTATTTAAATGATCTAAGCGCTTCTAGCGCTAAAAATTGGGATGCCCGTAATAGGCATAGCATAAATAGTCAATCGTGTAGCTTTTTGCTTAGCAACAAACAAACAAATGTCATATTAACGTTGAAATATATAAACCAGTAGCGTAAGTTTCACAAATAAGCGTGAAATACCAATAAAATACTCGTTCATTAAATGACTAAGTTTTGTGATCTCATCGATATAATAAACTCTGACAGAGTCGTACAATATAATATTGTTGTCAGAACACGCACCAGCTAAATAAATTCCTAAATACACTTTACGTTAAAACAATACCCTAGGCTGCAGGAGACACCTATTAAATATTGATATTTCATGAATCAGATCATTATATTCTGTAAAGGGTCTTGAGAACTAGCGCGATGGTAGGAAACTGTCAATAAAGGTTATTAATAAATCATAGCAAGCTACCTACTTATAATGAACCTAAAAATAATCGAGGTATTGAGTATAGCTAATGTTTTCGTACGTTCTCACTTATAAAGAATAGAATACGTTGCTTCATGACTTAGTTACCCTCGCTGTCAACGATATTTTCAGTCTTATTCTTAATATTATCTCACGAGGTTTGGCCACTTTAGGAGATGTGTAGTAAAACTTAATATATATATTAAGCTAACAATACAAAACAATCTCAGTAATACAAAATAAAGTTAAAAATAACAAAATTAGATATATTAAACATTCTAATCAATACTGTTAATGAAAGTAACAATAAAGAAATAAACAATATACCTTACAAAACCCATGAACATTAGCTGTTAGCAGATTTTAATGTTCTTTTAACAACGTAACGCTAGCTGTTAGCAGACTTTAATGTTCTTTTAAGAACGTAACGCCAGCTGTTAGCAGGTTTTAATGTTCTTTTAACAACGTAACGCTAGCTGTTAGCAGACTTTAATGTTCTTTTAACAACGTAACGCCAGCTATTAGCAGATTTAAATGTTTTTTTAACAACGTAACGCTAGCTGTTAGCAGATTTTAATGTTCTTTTAACAACGTAACGCTAGCTATTAGCAGGTTTAAATGTTTTTCAACAACGTAACGCTAGCTATTAGCAGGTTTAAATGTTTTTTAACAACGTAACGCTATCTGTTAGCAGGTTTAATGTTCTTTTAACAACGTAACGCCAATATAACTACATATAAGAAAACCTTACACGATATTCCCTAAAAGTGTCTTATGGCCAATAAAAACATGTTGAAGAGCTCCGACAGTGTAACCTTAAAGGAGCCTGTCAGCTAAGACAAACTACTACGATACATGCTACTGTTTAGGTGTTGAGTCAAGTAGTGTGTTAGAGGTATGTTGTAGGTTTCGAGAATTATATACTCTTGTGTTATACGTTTTCAGGTTTATATCACGTCATGCCATATTCGTTTGGATATATCTCATATGTTTTCAGAACTATATTATGTCATACACTTTCAGACATGTACACGATAGGCAATACTCTTTCAGATCTTTCGCGTTATGGGACATGTTATGAGATCTATATTGTTATATCTCATAAGGTTTCAGATATGTACCATGCTAGTCATAAACTTTCAGGGTTACACCCGTCAAATTATATTGCTTTCAGATTTATATCGTGTTTCAGAGAGTTCAGAAATCAGTCAAAGCTATCGGTATTAATGTTTTTTGGTCCAATCGCAATTAACAGCTTCAATATTTCTTGTTTACTTAAATGTTGTTCGTAAAAAAGTGGAATAGTCATTTTATTAACATATACTAGGAACGAGTACTACTCCTCAACATGACTGAGTAATGAAGATAACTGTAGTTTAAAGTCATATAGAGATTTTTACCGCTAAACGTCTTCTATTTGTCTAATCAAAACAACCCAAACCTTCCCGGAATGACTAATTTTTTGGATCCACATCAAGATGCCTGACCGGCTCGTGTGGTAGCCGTTAATTCAGATTATTTTTAGGTATTTTGTCAATTGTTACTAATACCCATGACATTTGTATTTTATTTTTGTATCGTTATTTGGAAAGAAGCTATGTGATATTTTTTTAATTCACTTCATTAGCAGCCTTGATAATGAATGACAGTGTGAAAGTTTCTAATGAATAGATACTACTAATGTTCTCCTCTACTGTTTCATTTACATTGCATATATTTTCGAGGTCTAGGTCGTGACCTGACCCGAGACCATGAGAGCCAACATGGAGAAATTAACTTGTAAAGGTAAAATAAAACGATATAGCAAAGAAACTTGCTCGAAATGTTCTAGATGTGGTCGTGAATGTGATGGTTTAAGTGTGGCGATTAAGGTAAACCGTGGGTCCAGGTCGGATGAGGGAAGGACTTATTCGAAGATATCCCAATCGATTCGACATACCAGCTGGATCGGAGATTCAATAATTAATTACTACAATGATAGCATTTTGTGAAACTAACGGTACAGTAAATCCCAAAGATTCAATGTTGAAGTTGAAGCAGACGCACGATGCATTATAAGATGATGTCACTAGCGGTTCTCAAATTAAAAATGCGATTTCTCGAATGAAGAGTAAATATAAGAATGATGATATAATGCCGAGTATGGTCCATCATAGTAGAACCCATATAGATTTCATTACGTCATATTTTCATTAACAATTAGTTTTTGTTTTTTATTTATATATGGGGATCTATCGAAATAACCCTAAATCACCGGTTTCCGGAATGACCCCGCTGTTGACTATTTTAGGTTTAGTACTAAAAGATGCTAGGCTGGTTCCTGTGGCAGGCGTTAAAAAACTAAAAACAAATTTGGTATGGATATATAATACCACGATACTGTCTCCAGAGCAGAAGTGAAGATACACAAAGCAAAGATGAATTTGTTCGATAATAATATAATGGGGATAAGAGCGATAACATTAAAACTTATATGTTTAGTAAGTATGACGTCATCATGAGTTGTCATAGAGTACTCAATATATTACAGTTCTCATTTAACGAGTATTTAGTTTTTTTATGCATGATCCGACATATATAATTATTTCAAAATCTTTACGTCGAACAGTTAACACTTTACGGTATTTCAGTAATTATCAATATAGATTTTTCAAGTAAGAATGATTTATTTTATGTTATAAGTATTAAAAATATCAACAATTTTAAAATGCCGAAGCTATTGAGGATTCCCTCTTGTTTTTCTTATAGGAAACTAAATATTTTAAAGCAAAGTCGACAGTTTTCTTTTGTCTACGATTTTATTTTTCACCCTTTCACACTTCCAAGTTCTAGTAAGTAGGCAAAAAGAAAAAAAAAACAGCAGTGTGATCCAGAAGTTTAAACACCTCGAAATATAGGCTAATTATATTCGCTTAGAAATGAATTCCAACCTCACTGAGCTCAGTAAAATTAGTTCAGAGAAAGGTAATTTTGTGTACCTTATACAGCGTCTGCAGGTATAACGATATGCCAGGATCTTGTTGTGCAAAAGTTGAATATTAGCAATATCCCGAACTTTAATGTTTGTCACACTAACTCACAATGTATTTCGTGCATTAATGTTCAGTGTGTTGTAAAAATTATTTTTCTATTTTAATTACTAATTTTCTGCCCCATAAAACCGGTATATTATAGGCAACTGTGAGCCTATCTAAAAACTTATAAAACATGAATACTTATTTCCAAAATTTTCAAGTACATAAGAATTAAGACAGTGCTTTAAATCTTATTAAATTAATAAGCAATTTTTAAAGTTATTAATACATGGATAAATCTTATAGTACTATTAATATTATCTAATTTTGAGTGCAGGCAGGTACGTATTTTGTTGTAGAATAGAACGATTAATCTTAATACAGCACTATTCACATTATTCAACTTCGTAGTGTGTATAATGTACATCATATTATCATAGATGTGTTTATCTTTCTGTAATCATTAACTAAGGCCTAATACAATTCTGCAAAACAAAAAATTATTTATTTCATCTTAGTCATCGTAAATCCTATGTCAAGTAAAGAGAATAACTGTGAACAAACGAATGATAGAAATTACACATTTACATTTGAAAGTTTGATTCATTTTATTTAAACGTTTTATAAATTCATTAATAAGGAGATTTTGGCTAAAGTAAAATCTTACCTAACAAACTAATTTTTAGTGGGTTCCCATTAATATGGAAAATCAATAAGATAGCAGTAGGCGTAAGTTTTTGATGCTAACTGTTTTATCGAGAGTAATGCAATACAAAAAAAAAAAAAAACAGTTCAAATTCCCCGTAACTGTTTAGAATAATTGTGTGGTCATCCTCAAAAACAAGAGGGAATCCTCAATTGCCGCGGCACTTGAAATTATTTTGTGCAGGGTTAGAGCAAATTAACCTACGAGACCATTTTTTCCCTTTTTATTGTTTGAAGTTACGCACAAAGCTACACATTGGGCTATCTGTGCTCTGTCCACCACGGGTATCGAAACCCGGATTCTAGCGTTGTAAGTCCGCAGACATACCGCTGTGCTACTGGGGGGCTCCCTTTTTATTAGCTGTATTTTTTGCACTAGCAATACCGAGCGTGGGGCGCGCGTATACCCGATTCGATTTTATTACTCATCAGGATCTTTACCAGCAAACCCTCAAATTGAAATTCTTTTAAGCAGTATTAGAGTAAATTAATCTATGAAACCTTGGGCGTGGTCAAATACATCAATCGAAAGGGTTTGACCCCCTGAGCCCAAAACTGTAATTAAATCTCAAATCGGTCAAGAGATGACGAAGTTATGAGCTAGAAGTTTGTACTTGAAAAAACAGAAACAAAAACTCAGAGCCGTTCTATGATCCGCTATGGCGCGGCTAATAACTTAGGTGAAATAATTACAATAACTTTTCAAGAATTAAATGTCTATTGCTGTCTCACATATGCCAAATGTTAATTGCCGTTGCCATTGTACTTTTATTCATCATTAAACTTCCATTCCCGTCTAATGTTTGCGTGTTTTAGCGCATAGCTGCACTGTAGGCTATCTGCACTCTGTCCACCACAGGGAATCAAATCCCGAAATTTACTGTTGTAAGTCCATAAACTTACTTTTCGCTGATCCACTGGGGGATTCCGTCTAATGAATCTGTTGCTAATAAATATGAAGATGTAATACCCATTATAAGTGAGCAATGTTTATTACTCATATATATATATATATATATATATATATAGCGTTATTATTATTTTATTTACTTTATGTGTTTCTCAATTTGAATGTATTACTTCGAATCAAATTATAAACTTCTTTATTAGAGCGAAAAAAACACACAACTAACAAGAATACCTTTGTTTATAAACTTAATTCCTTGGTAACTTGAGTGTAATTACAAGCTTTGTCTTGTGCTCATTACGTAAGAAAAAGAAAATAGCAGGGGAAACTTTCTTACGCTCCGAATTGCATTATTTGAGTTTCTGATTAGGTTTTTGGTAACTCAAACACCTAATGTTGTTTTAGTGGCATTTAATTGTAACATAAAATCAAGGTAATTATACCCTTCTAGAATGTGAAGGTGTTCAATACCAGTCAAAGATAACTTAAACGGGTATAATCAGCCTAAACCATTTCAATTCTAACGGAGGAAAATAAACACCTATTTCCTAATCTATCTGACTATCTTCAGATATTAGGTTGTTAGTACTTTTAAAGTTTGGATACCATTACTAGCTTGTAGCAACAGTGCATAAAAATATATATAATTCTTACAATAATAGTGAATAAGAGATCTTTTACATACGACATAAATGTGTCAAAGCTTAAAGGGTTCATTAGTGAGATTTACAAAAAAAAAAAAAAAAAAAAATTAAGCAAAGAATTTCGTAAGTGTTACGAAAAGTTGTGTACAAGTGATCTTACATTACAATACCACCAGAAAAGCTATGGAATATTTGGTCTTAATTCGATTAATAAACTCCCTTGATTAGGAAGTATACAAAATAAAATGCAGAAAAAACATCGAGAACACTATGAAATTATATGCTATTATACAAACATTGGTAATCCATATATTAACATCTACATATTTCTGTTTATCTAATTAATTATTCTAGCGTTCCTCGGTGGTTAAACGTTACGTTTACGAACTTACAACGCTAAAATTCGGGGTTCGATTCCATACGATGGACACAGTGCATGGTCCATTGTGTAGCTTAGTACCAAGAAGACAAAAAAGCTATTTTAATCTTGCCTTTACACAAGTTATGCGTATCTAACACTCAATCTCAGGAATCAGTTACCGATCGAAAGAAATCAGCAGGTTTGCGATTTGAGCACGTCAAAATTATCAAAGGCCAAAAAGAAATGATATTTCGGTATTTGTGCAAATTATTTTTTTCAAACTGCAAAACGTGAAATATCAAATAAGCAGAGAACGAAAGAGAAAAATGTTTGGCTGCTAAGGTTCTTGTGTGATAAAGATTTAAACGAATTGAAACTCGGGAATTACAGTATCGCCAAGCATTATTCGAAAGAACACCAAAATAACATCTCATTTCGGCCTTTAGATAAATTTGACATTCTCAAATTGCGAAATGGTTATTTCATACGGTCAGTCACAGAATCATGAGATTTAGTGTAACACGTATATCACTTTTTTTAGTATTTTAACAGACAGTAGACCTGATGAAATGCAATAGTTAACACACTGTTAAAGTTGTAAGTTGTTATTGAAAACATAAAAAAAATAAAAGTTCGGAAACTTGTTGTATAGAATACAAGCTGAAGTACCAGTCCTTTGTCCGGGTTATGAACTTAAAAATGTGGGGGTGGATGCTATAATAAAAAACACAAAAATCCTAACTTTCACACAATTTATTTATAACATAACATATTATTACAGTACTCATTATTACCTTACCAAAACTTTTGTATGAGCTTTAAGAACTCAATATGTATATACATTTAAAACATGGTATACACTATGTGATGCTCAGGGTGACTTTGTAAGAAGAAGTAGCAGCCAAAGTAGTGGGGGTTAGGAGTGCTTTTTGATACTCGCTTTCAACACCCACCACTTAATGTCCTTACACAGTGTTTCACGTGATAAATTAATTGACGGTCATTAGCCGCAGAAGTGTCTTACGGGCCGATGTTGAAAGTTCACGGGTCAAAGTTAGAAGTGGGTTGACTCAAAAAATGACTCTTCATATCAGCCTTATGCTGGCTGTTGAGTAGAAACTTCAGCTGAGTTTACGTATTATTGCAATAGTAGCGGCCATTTTTTTATTGCATTCCTCCATAGAGAGTGATAGGTGTTTGTGTGCTCTCCCCCCATATCGTGTGTATGTTGTTTTGTAGAATATTTAATAAAATTTGTATTTTGTTGGTGTAAGGACGAGGCGCCTTCTATGAATGTAGTTAACGTTAACCTACGTCAAATATAATAAATGCTCAATAACAGCAATAATGGGGGTGGAGGGGTTATGAATCTCCAATTAACATGCCCCTTATTCCAAACTATCATCCCATAAAGTTTGGTTCAGAATGGCCGAGCGATCTAGGAGTAGTTAGATGACGAACAAACAGACAGACGAAGATTTTGTGCTTTATATATATATATATATATGTGTGTGTGTGTGTGTGTGTTTTAACATAACTATTAATACTATATTTAAAAACAATATCTCATTATTGTCAATTAAATAACAAAAGGCTTCTGGTTACTTGGAGCTACACAATGTTTACCTCTGCTCTCTTTCCAACTACGAGTACCAAAACCTGATGTTTTGGCGTTGTAAGCACGCAGACTTTTCACTCAGACACTGGAATAGGAAGGGTCTAAGAAAAGGCAACAATGTTTACTTCTTTTTATCACAATTTAATAGCGACATCTCGCGAGACTGTCGTAATGCAATGAACAAAGTTCTCAATTAAGCAAAGTGTATTAGAAAATAGCTTTCACAGGAGTTTGGATTTTTTGGCGTTATCATCTATAAAAATGACAGAAGCGTTTATTTAAGGGATCGTCACACTTTAAAAGCAGATATTTATCTTAGAGAATAATCAAGAAAATTGCATTTGTTAGAAGACAAAATTTTTTTTTTTAGAGATTGTGAAACATCAATATGTTGTCTGTGAAAATTGATAATGATCTCATATCTAACGGTTTATACATTATAAATTTACTTTCTACAGAAACAAAATAAAAGATTTTGGCTTGAACTCTTTATACTGAAAGCGAATATGCATAATGTTTCAATTTTCTCCCCCTACCCGTACAAAATTGTTTTGCGAAAAAACAACAATAACAACACCGAAATAGCAATAATAAGCAAAAACAATTAAAAACTTCCCAACCGAACAACCGTACTTAGAAACCCAGTTTATTAAAGGTGTCAGCGGAGTAAACACAAAGTAAAAAGACATAGTTGTCGTTGTTTTCTTTGTGCAAAGCTCTACAATAGGCTATCTGCTCTCTGTTCACCGCGGGGAATCGAGCCTCGAATTTGTGATTTGTAAGTATGAACACTTACCGCTGACCCACAGGGAACCAAATCAAAAAAATCTGAATTTCTATGCAGACTTCTTTGAATAGACGAAGTCTATTACTTTTAGAGTATTCTCAGTCCGAGTTAGTTCGTTCTCTTATTGTGCGAAAAGTTACATATTGGGCTATTTGCACCTTCGTAAACCCAGGAGGTTCGAGCCTCGAATTTTGGCCACAGGGAGAAATTTCTTCAATAATTTTAAAAACTGCACTGTGTTTAGCCACGAAAACCTTATGAGATTGTTTGTTTGTTTGTAATTAAGCACAAAGCTACACAATGGGCTATCTGTAATCTTCCCACCACGGGTATCGAAACCCGGATTATAGCGTTGTAAGTCCGCAGACATACCGCTGTGCCACTGGGTGGCCCTCTATGAGATACCTTCCATTATGAGTTAACAGATAATACTTCAAAACATTTTCAGGAAACAGTAAACTTAGTCTCGTGATGAACACTACAGCTAAAGAAGTAACGATGAACATATTTAATGAGTGTTTCGGAATACACACAATCCATCTTAAGCAAATTCCTAAAGTATATATAAAACTATGATTAAAAATATAAATTTGAATGTTGGGTAGAAGCTTATGTACTGTGATAAACTTTTGCACGGGCCAATGTTGAGCCTCAAAGAGAAGGTTGATTATAAAAATCAGTAAATGAACTAAGATATAGACCCACACTAAATGAATAAGGAAATCTATCTATATAGCTAATGATAAATAACTAAAACAAGCTGAACTCAACAGAAGTAAAGCTATTATCTTAGCTATGTTCAACAAGTAGACTCTCTACAACTGAAACACAGTCAAACTGATTGACACAAAATCTCATCAACGGACGTGCAGATGGCGGAGTTGCAGGGAGATGATAAAATGATAACAAGTAGACTCTCTACAAATGAAATCCGTTGATGAGATTTTGTATCAATCAGTTTGACTGTGTATGCAGATGGCGGAGTTGCAGGGAAATGATAAAGTAGACTCTCTACAACTGAAGTCCGTTGATGAGATTTTGTGTCAATCAGTTTGCCTGTGTTAGTAGTACTTAAGTAACAGTTTGGTGAGTTGATTTCTAAGAATTAAGCACTGTTTACGTAAGTAAAGAAGGCATAAATATACAGGAGATTTAGATACAGCAATCCGTTTATTATTGCTAAGGAGATTGAATTTTTCATTCAAAAAATCACGAGAGAGAGATAGCGATGGTTTCAAGAAAAACGTCCGAGGCACTGTACTTATTATTATCTAGAAAAACATGTAGAAATTTTATTTCGTTCTGAAGAGTGAAATAATAATAAGAAATGTTATAACCACTAGTACGTAAACACACTATCTTATTACGTTTGCAGTTAGAGAAAGAGAAGCTGTCAAAGCGAGTGTAGAGGCCAATGAATGTATGTGGATATAGAAAACCGTCAGGGCCACGATTTGTAAGGATGTCTAATGAGTGCAGACGAATGTTGTTTTCAGTTTCTCAAGTGACATTTATGTGGGAGGGAATGAAAATAATTTAGGAAATCTAGAAATTTAGGTGCATGATCTTTAGAGCAAAATATTACAAAAATGTTTACATATCTTCTATAATGGACCGTTTTAAATTCAACCGAACAGTTGCCAAGTCATGACTGCTCGTATGAAAGAAAAAAGACGTTAGCTGAGATTGGGCCGAAAGGTGACTCTATAGCAATGTCATCTATCTGGTCAAAAAAGGTAATCATTGAATAAAAAAGTAAGTGTTGGTCGATAGAACGTCCAAGTAATTATTTAAATTGTTAGGAATTGAAACCAATTACTATCTGTAAGTCATTTTTTAAAAGATCAAAGATGCAGGTAGTTTTTATTAACGGGAATTTGGTAAAAAGTGATGTGAGGTAACCTCATTAATGAGAAGGAATGAGTCGTTTACTGTAAGTTGTTATTGGTAAGTGGTTGGAGTAAAAGAACTAGAAATTTATAAATCTGCTAAGTATGTGTACGGACGGGTGAAAGTATAGGTCTAGTAAGTAGATCCGATTTGTGTACTTTGGGAAGGCCATATAATATACCGGATCGGTAACCACAGGCGTAAATTTGATGAAACATTGTTTGGGAAATATTGTTTGACTTTTTTTCTTTCTAAGGATGGCTCGAATAGAAATTATTTGAGAGATATTGTTTGAATTTTTTTTTTAATTTCTAAGGATGCCTCGAATAAAAATTGTTTGGGAGATATTGTTTGACTTTTTTCTTAATTTGTAAGGATGCTTTGAACTTTTCTTTGAAGAGAAAGGATAAGAACAAATTTGTTAAGTTGCCTAAATATGGTGGCGTCAAATAGTCTTTTTTCGTTTGTAATTAAGCACAAAGCTACACAATGGGCTCTGCCTACCACGGGTATCGAGACCCAGATTCTAGCGTTGTAAGTCTGCAGACATACCGCTGTGCTACTGGGGGGCAAGAGTCAAATAGGATAAAGTTCATCGTAACTTATTCTATTCACAAGGACAACACTGTCACCTTCGTAAAGTGGGGAAACAATAATCTCAGCATTATTTCCAAATTACTTTAAAACAGAGGAGTAAAGAGCAGTGGCAGGTTTGCTGGAGTTGTAGTAAACAACTGGTAATTGTTTTTAAATTCACATATCACATTTTTGTCCATTCAAAAGACTATATCCCAACCCAATTTCTTTCATGGGTCATTTGCTCATATACCTGTGTAGTAGCTGCAAAGGTACCTACGTTGGCAAAATCAAACGCCATTTAACTGTACGCACCCATGAACACGAGGAGATATCCTCCAGGAATTGTCATCATTTATGAACTCTCTCTACCTCTTCTATCCATGCATGCAGTCGAAATACTGGCACAAAATTCTTAGCTACTGGTCGAAAAAACTGGGACTGCTGATTAAAGATATTGTACTTGTTAAACAAAACCTCCCTTGCTCAACTTCTGTTGAGTAAAGTTTGTATTAATTATTTCTCATGAACTATGTAGGTACATTATTTATTTATTGTGGATCTAATTCGTAGTTCTTTGACTGATTTTTTAAATCTCCCGCCTCTTTGAACCTCAACATTGCCCGTAAAAAATGTTTGCCGTAGTACATAAGCATCTATTCAACATTTATGTTATTATTTGTAATTATAGTTTCATGTTTACTTTAGAAACTTGTTTAAGATGGAATGTTTGCTTTCCAAAACGTTAACTTAATATGCTATTCATCACTTTTATGGTTGCACTGTTCACCATTAAATTATTTTCAGGATATGTAAAAACTAAAAATAATGATTTGATAATGATTTAATACTTGTTTAGTGTGTAATGAGTGAAATAAAATACATCAGCGATAAAATACTTAAACTATTTTTCTTAAATAAATTTTATATTAATCATGATAAACAATTACACTTTTTATTAGCTTTATCAAAAGATGCAAGGCTAACCCAGTGAAACTTTGCCTTTTTCTTCTTTATTCTAACTGTATTTTAACTATTTACAA
>NW_013665610.1:250981-257229 GCF_000517525.1 Limulus polyphemus
CAAGGTCTAACCCAGTTGAAACTTTGCCTTTTTCTTCTTTATTCTAACTGATTTTAACTATTTACAAAAAGAATTTTACTACAACAGACACATATTCTGTATACTAATTAAAGTGAACTATATAAGACATTTAGTAAAGCAAACAGATTGAAAATTGAGAACTTAATTTTTTTTACAATTAACCATTCCAAACAGGACTACTAATCACCAGAGGGCCTTACAGTGAAAATTAAACCCTGTTTGCCTTTCTTCATGTCAAGTGTATGATTTCTCATATAGTATATTTTAAAAAGAAAGGATTTAAAACTGGTTGAATATATAACTTGTGACCATAAAACTATATTGATGTAATATAAAGATCTTTGGAATAATCAACTTCGTGTCCTGCGTCAAATATGAAACGTGCTTATCTTTTACGTACAATTTCAATGTAACTTTTTATTTGCTGCTAACAGTCAAAAATTTCTGAGACCAAAATTTGTTAGATAGATGACTCTAACAACTTATCATTATTAATAAATCCTGATCAAAATAAACTCACTAAATACAACAGAACTAACAAAAAACTCATAAATTTATTAAGATATTTCTATAAAACAAAATGATAATAAATATATTATACATCAATACACAAAAACAAAACTATAACGTTTAGAATGCATTGAATCAAAGTTTGGTAAGATACAAAGTTCACAGAATGTGAGTAGCTGACACCTTTCAACTAGCTTGGCTGATTTACTTTAAAGCATGCAAGCCTTTTGAAGAACTTAACAGTTTTCTGTTAATCTTGTTAAACTTTAATTCTAATATTATGTGTATATATTATCTTCGTTTGATTTAAACTAGTATTTAAAGATATAAGTTGGTATTGAGACAAAACGTACTTCTGAGAGAGAAAAAAAAAGTAGAGCTATCAGCGTTGTACTTCAAAAATTCCCCTTCCATTTCAAGTCAGGTAAGGTTAAACGTTATGAAGAAATAAATACACTTATAAGGTTGGCCTGTGCTTCTTAGCAATGTGAAAACGAACAAAATAAATATATACCATAGCGTCAGCTAATTTGCAGAATTAACAATTCAACAACTGCAACTGGTGTAAGACAGAGCTCAAACTAGAATTTACTGTCTACGCCGTGATTTTAAACATTTTCTGGTTTCATATCAATTTGTTTCCGTAAATTGGTACCTACTGTCAGATTTACGTAACACTGGGTTTTAGCGTTTTCTTTCGTATAAAACCATATTAGAGATCACTGATATATTATAGGAAAAAACAGTGACACACACAATTTGGATTTTCCCACTGAGATTTAAATCATGGTTTATTATTTGAGAAGGCTCATTACTGCCGTCTATTATATATTGTACACTTCAGTAATTTTAGCAATATTTTCACAGTAGGTTATTTTTGTTTCACTAAGTATACACTAATATTTCTTGATTTTTATCGCAACAAATAACTTACAATTATTTGTACTTTTAAATACAGTTTACAATCTGTTGAGCAGTTTATTTGATTCTACGAAAATTAACTAACTACTCTTAGAGGGACCGAGTGTTTAAATCAGGAACAACTACAGAGATTTCTAAAGAAACTCAGCTGACTCTCGTTATATTATTTCGTTGTGGTGTAGAATGCTTTGTACTTTTGAGCTAACATAATAGATATCGTTTAATAAGGGTATCAGAAGTAATTCGGAACGATTATAAGTACAAATAAAAATAGAAAATTTCCTTTGTTTCTATCCATATCTATAATCTAATTTGTTTCATTTCCGGTAAAAATCATTATCACTAGGTCCTTCATAATGTCGTTACAAATAGATTTACCACGTATTGAAATTCATTTATTTGAAATATATATTTTGTTTTCATACTTGTGTATTGAAATACGTTATGTTTATATAATAGTAAATTGAAAAAAATCATCGATTTTTAAGCATAATAAAGTGGTTTTATCTTGAGGAACGTCATTATGCCTATAAATCGTTGTTTGTTAATATATTATTGTTCGGTTATATTTAGTGAGGAACCGACTGAACTAAATAATACAATAACAGCAACTTTTACAGTAGTCAAGTTCTTAGTTTAATTATAAAATGTTTCGGCCCATTATACTAGGTCATCATCAGGTAAAAGTTACATAAAAAAAAGAGAACGTTATAGGTTCGTGATGGTGAGGAAAAGTTTGTAGGTGGCGCTAAATTCGATTTTTAGTAAATGAGGTGGATAAAATATTAATATAGATAAAGGGGTTCCTGGATATTTATTTAGCGTTTGTTTTGATAACTTTATCAGTAGTGTTTCAGCTATTTTTCAGTGATAATATGTTGAATTTCTTTGAGATATTCAAAACACGAGAGGGTCATTTAAGATATTTCTTAAGTTTGAGTTTCATTTCTCTCCCTGTTTCTCTGACATAAAAATTTCATATGAATTTCATTTGCTTTTGTAGATGAGTACGTTATTTATATTTTCACAGGGGTAATTAATAGTAATAAGATTCCTGATTATAATAGTTGACATTTATATGATTATGGTATTTTTGTCGATGTAGTGGTTATTCATAACTCGTTTCATAATCCAGTTCGGTTTTCACTGATGTATTCGACATAAAGAGTTGGTGTGGCGGTAAAATTGAAGTATTTCTCATCTTTAAAATTTGTATTTCTTCATCTGTTTGATGTTTTTTTCATTTTTCGGGTGTGTCGATTATTTTTTACAAACTGCTTCCGGATAGTTGTTTTTTTTTCTAATGATGATTTCAGAAATTCTTTGAAGTTCATCGTCTAAATTGTTTGCAGATCATATAATAAATGCTATTTGCGTATTACACTTTAAGATTCTCACTATCTGTTGTATGGAAAGTGCGAATTTCTAATTGAGGTATAGATCTGAGTTTGATGCTTTTCTATGAAATTTAATTTCGAATCCTTATGATGTTTAGAAAGTTTACGAAGACACCTTTCTTCGTTTTCATTTGTAAAATGAATGTTGGGATGTATGTAATTGACGTAGTTTGAGAATCTTTGTTTTTCTTTGTCAGAACTGAAGCCAAATAAAGCATAGTCGACAATTTCTCATCCAATATAAAGGTTTGGAAATATATATGTTTAAGGCCTGTCTTTGTATTTGAATTAAAAATGTATTTCATAGCGCACATGATAGTGTTCCGCTACTACAGACGCCGTCGATTTGATATCAAGTGATGTCGTTTAATTTAAAACATAACTTTGTGGCGAGGTTAAACAGGATTAGAAGATTTGATGAGGACGTGGAAATTTTGCGCTTCGATTATTTGATGAGTAGTTCAATAGCAAGTTTGTAGGCTTCTTTCTCTTCGAATTTGGTATATAGATTTTGCACACCAAAACTTGCCTTCTTGTGTTTTGGTTTCAATTTTGTTAAGGAGTCAATAGAATGTGGAGTGTTTTGGATTCTGTTATCTGAGTTTTTGTCTCCTGAAATAATCTAGATAAGATACTTGATAAGGTTCTAGTTACAGCAATTACTGTAAATAGTTTTATATCAGAGAAACCAGGAGAGAAATGAATCTGAGACTTAAGGAGCATTTCAAAGGACCCCCCACATGGTTTTAAACATCTCTGAGGAACAAACATATTGTTCTCTGAAAACAATGTAGAAACCATTCGAAGAGAACCAGACATCAACAGAAGAACAATAGCTGAAGCACTACTAATAAAGTCATTAAAGCCAACGCTAAGTAAACATCCAGGAATATCTCTTTTAACTATATTAATATCTTATACGCCCCATTTTACTAAAATGCTGATTTAACGCCACCTACAAACTTGTCCTCGTCATTACGAGCCTATAACTTTGCTCTGGAATTCAATTGCCTTTTTAATGTAACTTTTACCTGATGAGAACACCATAGTATGGATCGAAACGTTGTAATAATTAAAACGAGAACTTGCCTTCTGTAACCATTGCTGTTATTGTATTTTGAACTAATAGTGTTTGTTCTCTTGACTGTTGGTAAACGCAAAGCTGCGTAATGAGCTATCTGGACTATATGTACCATATTATTTGATAACACTTAACTTTAGAGTGGATACATCATATTCATTATTTCCTATTATCAGTTATGTAAATTAAACGATCGTCTATTTTTTTCTTTCTTAACTAATTCTATCTTCTTTTTTTTTGCTTTCATTATTTCTTAATCTAAAAAAAATCAAAAACTTTTAAATATCCTCACTTCACTAGAACTTGGAGTTTCCTCTGCTGTCTTGAAAAGTTAACGCTCTTTAACATGGTGTTTTTATAAAATGAACTAAAATATAGTCAATACATTTGACAGAAAGCTAATCACTTGAGGCAGAACGTGAATGACATGACCAATACAACAGTTACCTAATACCATACCATGTTTCCATGCTTTTTGATATTTATTATAATGATATTTTATAATATTTCAATAATAATTTCAAACCCTAGTTTCACAGTTTTTGCAGGATCCTGCATGTTTAAAATGCGCTAAGTTCGAAATTGAGTCCACTACAGCTAGATGTTAATCTTACTACGGCAAACCACGCTGAATAATGAAGTAGCATTACTGCCGTCACTGTGGCTGTCTATTGATTCTAAATGCATTTATGTAGACACAATCTAAATAACGAAACTACAAACTTCTAACTAACATCACGCTATCGAAAACACTAAAAACAAACAACACTCCTAAATGTGGACAGAACATAAAAGCAATGCAAATTTTCAATTAACTTTTTGTAACAAATGAAACATGAAAATATATTCAACTCAGTGTTTTAGAAATGACAGACAAGTAAGTTCTTACGAAGTATACTTATTTACTTCTTTATGCAGGTCCAAATCTACGTATCCAAGCAAAAGAAAAGAAAAAAAGTTTTAGTGGAAGAACAAGGGCGTAACCACTAAGAGGCTAAGTGTGTAAAGTGGTTTATGGTCTTCGCGACGTCTGTTTGCTTTGGTTTTTCTATGTGTTAGATGTGTTGGTCACACTGGACCAAATCACTGCATTAGTAGCCAAGGCTTTTTACCAAATACCGTAGATCAGGCTCACAATAAAATATGAACTACAAACAGCGAGCTTCAAATCCAGAAAAATTCCCCCCTGGTGTATGTACATTATACTCATAACCTCTATCAACTGCTTAAGCTGCCGAAGCGATGGCGACACAGTCCTCATAAGCTTCCTGTAGAAGAAGCTTTTTCACATCAGAGAAAGCATTTTTTTTCAGGGGATAAGTGTTAGTACACCATTACAACACATGCTATCAGATAATAAACGTATTCTCTCGATAGAGATGCTATAAACATGGTATCATTGTTATTTTGTGCACGCCATGTATAGATTTTTTTTTCAAAAATAACCCCCAGTTTTAATCACTCGTGCAAGTAGAGATGTCACATTAGATACAAATGAAGTGTGCTTCAAAGGAAAAAGGAATGCAGTCGCTGTTTAGTATGTCTCCTAGACAACCAACACATAAAGTCCTAAAATTAAAAGCGGAGCGTTGTTTTACATTAACAATTATCTAAGGGATAACAGGCATATGGTATGAGGTAATTATGCTGCTTTGATAGTATAATACAACTACATCACGAGCAGATGTGGTAGTTTCTGATAACAACGGCTTTACAGCGTTAATCTATATCTCATATATATTTCATGGAATGTGTAAAAGTCTCTTAACAGCCATTGGCGTTGAAAGTGTCCATATGTTTTTTGCTCATCTCATCTCTAATAAAATTGAAATATAAGTGAGTTGTTTTGCATATCCCTCTAATACAGTGACAGTTATGGGCATAAATACATTACATATTAATTTATATTTGCTGTTTTGTATACACTCTCAATACAATGGAACTATATGCATAAATATGTTGTTGTTGTTGTTGTAATTTTTTATCGGAGAGCTACACAATGAACTATCTGCGCTCTGTCCACATCGTGGAATCTAACCCCGTATTTTAGTGTTGTACGTCTATAAACTTATCGTTGACCATAAACATTAGAAGTGTTAATACCTTCAAGGAATACAGAAGTTTCGTAAGATAAATTTCAATGTCACAGTAGATCAAATTAGTCAGATGTGATTGACTTCAGTGACTTCATACCTTGTAAACACTACCAAATAGATTCATGACAGTATTTTAAAAGTCAAACAAAAGGGAATATTCAATAGCCCCGGCACTTGAAATTATTTTAGGCAGGATTAGAGTCAATTAGTCTATGAGACCTT
>NW_013665610.1:258229-259113 GCF_000517525.1 Limulus polyphemus
AAGCATATGGTATGAGGTAATTATGCTGCTTTGATAGTATAATACAACTACATCACGAGCAGATGTGGTAGTTTCTGATAACAACGGCTTTACAGCGTTAATCTATATCTCATATATATTTAGGCAGGATTAGAGTAAATTAATCTATGAGACCTCGGGCGTGGTCAAATACATCAATCGAAAGGGTTTGACTTCCTGAACCCAAAACTGTAATTAGATCTGAAACCGGTCAAGTTTACTGTTTTCGTGTTTGGAAACCAAACTAGAAAGATGATTTCTCAGTTGAGGTAAACTTTTCACGTGATTAACTAAAATCACATTTATATTAACACTTCAATGTATATATACATATAAGAGCATGTATTTTGTAAAAAGTAATCTTGTATAATTAAAGCTTACTGGTGCATGTACTACAGAACAAATGCCTTAATGTGCTCATACTCACTACTTACAGATCACGCAATAAGAAATAAAGTACGACAAATCATACAATAAATCTTACGATTTAAGCAATATGACTTTCATTCTGTTTTCAGCCGCGGCATAGCGGCTCATAGAACGACTCTGAGTTTTGTTGCAGTTTTTTTTTTTTAGTACAAACTTTTAGCCTACAGTTCCGTCATCTCTTGATCGATTTGATATCTAATTACAGTTTTGGACTCAGGAGGTCAAACCCTTTTGATTGGTGTATTTGATAACGCCCAAGGTCTCATAGATTGTTTACTCTAATGCTGCCTAAAAGGATTTCAATTTGAGGGTAGGGTGGTAGAGGTCCTGATGAGTATGCTTGTTTGTTTGTTTGTTACGGATTTTGCGAAAAGTTACACGAGGATTATCTGTCCCTAATTTAGCAGTGTAAGACTAGAAGGAAGGCAGCTAGTCAT
>NW_013665610.1:259860-261423 GCF_000517525.1 Limulus polyphemus
CACCGCCAACTCTTGGGCTATTCCTTTACCAACGAATAGTGGGATTGACCGTCACATTATAACGCACCCACGCTGAAAGGTGGTGTGACGGAGATTCAAACCCGCGACCCACAGATTGCGAGTCGAGCGCCCTAACCACCTGGCCATGCCGGCCCCTGATGAGTAATAAAATTGAATCGGGTATACGCGTGCCCCACGTTTGGTATTACTGGCGTGAAAAATATAGGTAATAAAAAAGCAAAAAAATCTCAGATTAATTTTCTCTAATCCTGCCAAAATGAATTTCAAGTGCCGCGACTATTGAGGATTCCCTTTTGTTTTTTTACAAAGTTCTATCTGTGATCTTGCTAAATTTGGGAAAAAATGAGGTAAGATAGTCACATTTGGCAAACTGGCCATCCTTGTAGATCATCGGTTATGAAGTATCAACAGGGTGAATTATATGTAACTGTTACTCATGTGATCAAACTACATGCTTGATATAATTGTATCAAATAGTTCTTTAAAAAGAAGCTATTAACTGCAGATAAAACATAAACCAACTTATTTTAAATATTTTATGTAATACTGTTGGTTTCAAAGGAGATTTCATGGTGTTTTGATGTATGAAAACTGCTTGACGGGCATTTGTGAATAGCAGGGAAAAAATAAATTGATCCTTAATGTGTTTCATCATAAGTGCATTAAATGGTTTTCTAAGAATTCGGAGTACCAGCAAATGGTTGACCATGATGTAAAAATCCAATTATTGATCAAATTAAGTGGGAATGCTCAGATTGTTTAAAACTTCGCTTTTAAGACCAAGTCCTGAAATTTGATTAATTCACTTCTTTTCCTATCAGTTGATATCAAGAACATTTTTACTTAACAATAATAAAAAACACATCAGTTGATATCAGTAATATTTTTACTTAATAAAATGTCTTGCCTTAGGAGCAAAATAAAAAAATATATAGAAACAACTGGTGTAAATAAGTTTAAAATATGTATATGTTTATATATCTGTATATAAACGTCATTAAATCTGCAAACCTATATCCATATTAAAACCTTTGTCTTTACTTACCTTGTTTCTTTGTTTTTTCGGGCCCTGTTTTGTTTTATCTTAATAAGAATATATTTACGCTTGTTCGAATCTGCTGAGTGAAGAGCAAAGAAGTGAGCACTCCAAATAAACATTACGGAGTCAAATATCCTATAGTTAACTAGACAAAAAAGTCTTTATTACTTACTATTTGGTTAGTGTTTTTTTTTTCTTTCTTTATTGATTTATTGTTTTTTTAACAAAAAAGATATATCACATTAAAGTTAACTTTCTATTAAACTTGTCACAGTGTTTAATATAGCCAAGTCAACTAGATATTACGTAATATGTTTGATTGTAATCTAAGTTTGTCATATAGCCATTCCATTCAATACAAGAACACTTCATTTGCTTATTAACGCTTTATGATTTATGTCACTTCTAGGTTATTGGAGTGTTGCGTATTACAATTTCGAATGGTCTGAAACCAAGCTAAGGGATGATTTAAATCTAGTAGTTTAAATATATGCCGATATATG
>NW_013665610.1:261433-263401 GCF_000517525.1 Limulus polyphemus
ATATAAAGTCTTCTTTCTCGTCTGGAACTTCCTTGATATCTTATCGAGGGTTCACAATGAGCGAGTTAATTTCGAGTTGCCGTAAGTACAATTCATTTAACAGGGAGCTAGCTAGCTCTGTAGTTCTTGCTGATCACACGCCGATTACAGCTTGAGTTTTTACCCCTGTAGTTATATAATATCTTCGTAAAAGAACTAATGTCCGATGTGAATCCACTGAAGTTAAGTGGTTTGTAATGTTCGAACTATATAAACGTTCCTGGTCAAATATCTGAAGTTTCTCTATTAATAAGTGTTATAACAATCACAGTTATAGCTTCCGAAGTTTACAGTACACCAACTATAGCAAACCAATAATAGATACTCTTTTTTTGGCGCATCACGTTGGTTATATTTATAGGCGTGTGGGGAGTTTCTCGAAAATTCAGATTACGAAACAATACAAGGCTACACTAGCGTTTACATACACACATATATTGTTGATTCTTACACTCGAGAATCTTTTACAGCTTTAGAGAATAGGCAGGAGTTTCGCAATACATATTTAACATTATACTTTATGTACATTTCTAAATGTAAATTTAAACAAACATCGATGTTAAAATAAATATAGAATAATAAATCCGTCACAGGAGGAATTTACGTTTCTCCGTTCACATTGATATAGTTGTTACTCTGCGGAAAACTCAAGGAGAATAGTTTAATGTCAGAATTGCGAACGAATTTCACTTTAAGCTGCTAGGTGTATTAAATATTAACTATTCGTGATTAGCTGTCAACCTTTACCGGAAAATTAATGAACTTCAGCGTTTAAGAAAATTCACAGATTTCCTAACACAGAATATAAGTGATAAAAGTTTTTACAAATATATAGATTTTAGAAAAAAAAATCTCAGTCTTCTTATTTTGTATGTAGCGTCCACGGCAAGTCTGTGATTCTAATTGAATTTGAAATAATTGTTGCGTAGCGATCTTTACAATATGAGGAATTTAATAACTTATTACGGAAAATATTATATTATAACTTTGAGTAATTCACTTTTTGTACTATATTTTTTATAGGCAGTGTATATAACATCATCAAACAATAAATGCTAGATATAAGATTTTGAGAAAAATGTTATTAAAAGATTATTTTAATTTAAAAAACTACGACAGGACATTGTTGTGAAATGCATTGCTTCTTAAATTTTATTAGTTTGTTATTCTTTAATTGAAAAATGTATTCGGTATTTTCAAGCTGTCCGGCACCTTATGCAACACATTGGCTAAACTGTCAAGTCAGAGACTTCTAAGATTCAGGCCTAGCCACCCCTAATTTATAAGTGCTGATCCTAAAAGATGGGCAACTATTCACCGATACCCGCCACCTATACAGCTGCACTCTTAACGGAGTAACAGGTTGATTGTCAATTATGAAGTTCCCCATGAAAATGTTTCTGAAAATTTTAGATTAAGATTTTTTTCGTGTATTTTTCTATGCGTATTAAGAGAGTGATTAAACCTAAAAATGATTAAACTTAAACATTCCTCATATTTACTAAAGTCAGATTATGGACATGGTTCATATTTTTCCACATGATGGATCCTCCTTAACCTATTGTTATACTACAGCCCTCGTAAAATATCATAGGACACATTAATACAGGAGTATGTTAATTTTTCCACAACTATTAAGAGCGGATAGACCATTCATTCATAAAACATATACATTTATAAACACACCAGAGAGTGACTATAAAAAAAGGACAAATTCTCTAATTTGCGTAAGAAGGTACTTTTCTGTATTAGAAAGGGTCAGGTCAATGACTGCTTTAGTAACATTGATTCAAATATTTTCGTTTTAAGGGCAAATAAAAAAATATTTGATCAGGTCAAAAATGTTAAAGAAAGTAATTCGAAAATTTAAACAGTTTACCATATATTTTTGATATAAATATATATATATATATATATATATATTTATAT
>NW_013665610.1:264206-278159 GCF_000517525.1 Limulus polyphemus
CTATAAATCACTTAATTAATTCAAAATGTTATAGATATGGAGAGCAATGTTTGAACATTATTCGGTTGGAAAATGTTGGTTTCTTTTGAATTTCTATGTAAGTTCTTTACAATATAAAAGCAATTTTTTGTTTAGCAAAGAATTCAATGTTCTTTTTCTACACGTGGCATAGAATGGCTCCGAGTTTTCTTTCTCTCAAGTTCAAACTTTTAGGTCATAGCTCCATCATCTCTTGACCGATTTCAGATCTACTGGAGTTTTGGACGCAGGAGATCAAACCCTTTCGATTGATATATTTAACCACGCCTAAGGTCTCATACAGTGATTTATTCTAATCGTGCTCTAAATAATCTCAATGTGAGGGTAGGCTGGTAGAGATACCGATGAGTAATAAAATCGACTTTGGTATGAGCGCGCGCCCCAAGCGTGATATTGCTTGATACACAAATAATATTACTAATAAAAAGGAAAATAAAGGTCTCGTAGATTAATTTACTCTGATCCTGCCTAAAAGAATTTCAAGTGCCGCAGCTATTGAGGTTCCCTCTTGTTTTTTTATCGAAACTAAACATGTTCCATTCCTAAACGGTAATTGTAATCTTCAATAATAAAAAATAGTGCAAATAGTCAGTCCGAATTATTAGAAAATATACTGTTCATATTGTATTTTATGATGCGGCTTATCGAGATCATTTCGTTAAAACTACCTACATAATTTTGCGAGTGTTCTTCATATAAGAATATTTTAAAATAAATATAAAGTCTGGAGATAGGCGTATGGTATCTAGAGATAAGTGTGGTTATTTGATATTTTCAATCTTTATGCGATACCAGTCAGAAGCACTCGTCGTCTACACGCCTACTCTTAACCGAATAGGAGGATTTCTCGTCACAGTTATAAAGCCTCTACATCTGAAATTGCGTGTCCAAAATATATTGTGTCTCGAACCTTGACCTTCCAGTTCATAGCCCAACGAACTGTAGATAGGCAGCCACAGAAAATTGAGAGATCACTTTCCAGTATCATTTTATTAAGCAAAAGATTTTACTGAAGTATAAATAAATACATATTAAAACTGTATGTTTGTTTGCTTACTTTAGAAATGTTGCGCAAAGCTACAAAAGTGTTATTTGTACATAACACTCTCTCTCTTTTTGATTTGATAAACTTGAGGGAAGGGGTTAGTCAATATCAACCACTGGCAACTCTTGGGTTATTCTTGTCAAATAGAATACTGAGATTTGATTGTTATTCTAATAGCGTACCCATTACTCAAAAATGCAAAGCGCATTTTACAACAAGACTCAAACTGTGCATCCTGGGATTCACAATCTGGGCAAGCCAACTACTAGACCATGCTCGCCCAAAACCATCTACCACTGATTGCATAATATGATTATATGTCTGTCATATGCTTTTTTCCTAAAACAAATATTTTGTGCAACAACATGAGTTTTGTCTCGATAAACTGTCTCGTATTTTTAGATCAATCGTAATTTTTGACAGACATCTTTTTTAGAGCCTAAATTGGCAGTACGAAGACGTAAAAATCATGTCTGACTAAGATTAAGATCCATGTGCTCACTAACAGAGAGTGAATTCGAATTCTATTATTCGGCTAGAGTCTTTACTTGAATTAAACAAGCTTCATTTCATTTTATAAAGTTTTTCAATGACAATTAGATTTAAAATCGGTCAAGAGATGACGGAGCTATGAGCTAAAAATTTGTACTTGAAAAAACAAACAAAAAAAAACAAACATGGAGCCATTCTATGAGTCACTATTCCGCGGCTAAAAATATAAAACTTGCAAAGACTCGTTCAGAATCTTCAATGATTCTCAGCAAAAGTGCTCTTATAATACCATTCGAAACTGAACGAAATTGCTGATGTATTTTTATGTATTTGAGCATACCCAAGGTCTCATACATTAATTTACTCTAATCCTGCTTTGAGGATTCCCTCTTGTTTAAATACTAATATTATCATTTACAGTAAATGTGTCTCGTATTTTACAAATAAGCGCATAAACAATTTCTTCACCTTGCAGTTTTTCAATGTAGAATATATGAATTTTTCATTCTTTGTGGACCCCCAGTGGCACAGCGGTATGTCTGCGGACTTACAACGCAAGAATCCGGGTTTCGCTACCCGTGGTGAGCAGAGCACAGATAGCCTATTGTGTAGATTTATGTTTAATTACAAAAACACCCGTTACTTTGCGTTAATAGTATACTTTTAAACAATATTTACATTCAACCTTTTGTTTTCTCGGCAGTTTGATAATATTTTATATATTTCTCGAGTCTGAAGCAACAATTTATTTTTCTTTAAAATATATATATAAACTGAAATGATCAAACTGTTAATGTATATATATATTTATTCAGTTGTGCGTTTTATGTTCTCTTTTGTAACTATAGAAAGAATAGCCATATCAGACAGAAAATCGTTAAAAGGATGAACAGCTTATAACTACTTTGGTAAAACATTAAGCTTAAATATTTAAAGTCTTATAAGTAAGATTTAAAATAATAAATAATAATTAATGTTGAAGTTAACAAGTTCAATTATGACACTAAATTTTGTGTGAATAGAGTACGGGTACACTTTTTAAGATAAATATGTCAATTAATGTTCTTAACTTAAACTGATTAAAAATATCATGTTAGATCACACGACATGTGTTTAATTAGATAAAAAATTAAGTTTACTGTGGTAACAAGTAATAATTATTTAGCATTTCAATAAATGGATTATATCGAATCATAAAAACGCTTATGAACATATAACTAAAATCATCCATTTATTACTGCACTTAACATAAGATATAATTATGCAATACTTTGTAATTGTGCAGAAATTATGTATTTTAAAACAAGTTTCGAAAGAATGTATAAAGCAGCTTTGTAGTACATCAAATGGGTGCACGTTTAGAAATATAGTTTGGTCAGTTTGTAATGTAAAACTTTTGATGTTAAAACAAGTGCTTTCTATAATTCTAGAACTGGAATGACAACATTTGGGTGTAAGAGTTTTACTTAACCTCCCACCTCAGACTTTCAAACGTGGTACTTTTGTAAGAAACTAGCTGTTTTCTATCTATTTTGTTCCACAGCTAACAGCAGAAATAGAATGTACAGTATTGATGCAGAATATGAAGAGCTGAAGCACCCTTATCTGCTCCTAATTTTAATTTTCAAATTAATAAAAAATGTGAGAGCTGCGATTAAAGGTTAAGATGGTATATCACCCTGATATGTGGATATGAGGTGTCTCACACACGTTGCTGCTTCTTTTGTGTAGCTTGAGTCCTGTTTCAATTTTCCTATGTAAACCAAAACATGACAAATACCATCGTAAACTATAAATAGGTAATAATATCAATGCCCAATCATTACATAGCATCTTATCATTATCTATAATAATAAAATAGTCTGTTTGTGTGTGTGTGATGCTATATATCCAAGAGAAAAGAACATAGAAACCTGAACCTTTGCACGCACACAAAGGGGATTCTGAAGGTATGCATGTGGGTATTATTTTTTATTTTTTTCTATAATAATAAAATATCTTGTCTGTATGTGTGTGACCGTCATATCTCCAAGAGGAAAGAACATAGAGACCTGAAACTTTGTACGCATACTAAGGGAATTCTGGGGGTGTATTATTTTTTAGGTTTGATTCAAAACATATTTGGCCAATTTTTTTACCCTCTAGCCCTTAAGCCCCATAATTCTTCTTCCTGAAGGTCTATAGAAAAGTATCCTTTTTTTTTCACCTCTCTCTTACTGAATGAACAGTATGTGGAGAATTTCTGTCAAATACTATTTTTCAACATAAACATGGGAAGAAAAATTCAAATCTGAGAATTAAAAAAAGGTTTAATTGAACTAAGTCTGGGAAACGGCAAGAAAGAACGGGAAAAAAATTAATCAGAGAATATTGGAGAATTCGAAGAATGAAAACAATTCAAATAAAAACACAGAAAAAAAAACGAATCTGAGAAGCTAAATTAAATTTGCTTTTAAAAAAGAGTTGATCTGAATTAAGTTCGGGAAATGGCAACAGACAAATCAATTAAAGAATTGACGCATTGTGATAGCTATAGAAGTAATTAATATAATGGAGACGCTTGACTGGTACATTGAGGCCTCTGTGAATCATGAGGGGATCTTAGAATTCCGCAGCGGAGCGTGAGTATTTTATGCAAGTAGTGAATAATGTAGCCATATTTATTATTTAATGCGAGTCTTTTTTTGCGCATTATAGGGGATGAAAAAACCATAATTGGGCTAACCTTAACTTACTCGGCTTTAATTTTGCAAATCGATCATTACTTTGTTGTTTGAGTGTTCTCATATGATACTATGTAGAGGAGTTTTAAATAGCGCTATCTTGATCGATTTTTTTTGTACAATTATTTGGTAATAAGGACGAGTACTTTAATATCCACAATAGGCCGTGGGCAGTGAATGAGAGTATGAAAAGGGACATTGTGGGTTTAAGCACCTGTGTCTCACTCTCTTGCTAAATTTATGCTGTAAGACAACTAGTTTCTGGGGACAACAACAATATGTCTCCAATGCATTTCTGGTACTGTTACTGTAGTTATCTACCTCTAGGACTATAATTTTTATAGCTTTCTGCAAAAGCTTTAACTCTGATTATTATTATTATTTGTGCGATGTCAAGCATAGCAATAAATAGATAGATTTGGGAGGTTTGTTTTGAATTTCGCGTAAAGCTACATGAGGGCTATCTGCGCTAGCCATCCCTAATTTAGCAGTGTAAGACTAGAGGGAGGGCAGCTAGTCATCACCACCGTTTGGGCTACTCTTTTACCAACGAATAGTGTGATTGACCATCACTTATAACGCCCCGACGGCTGAAAGGGTGAGCATGTTTGGTGTGAAGGGGATTCGAACCCGCAACCCTCAGCTTGCGAGTCAAGCGCCTTAACCACACCAGGCCAGAGTTGAGAGTGTGAGTTAAAACTGTCAGTATAAAAAAGGTTGATACAGATGTGGAACCATTATTTTGAGAAACAAAACCAAAAATTTAGGGTCGTCACCAACTGGTGGTTAAAACTTTGGATTATAATTTTGAGCTCGTGAAAGAAGTGTATCTATATAAATATAATAGTACTATCTGTTGTAACTATTTCGCAAAGCGTGGACGGATCTTCACCAATATTCGTATGGAAGCTCATTATGTCCATGCGGGGGGTGCATACAAAATTTCAGTTTTGCGATTTTTATGGACGATTTTGTATTTTTTACCACTACTTCGCCCCCTGTTGATGCATCTTCACCAAATTTGGCACGAAGGTTTATTGGGTCTATGCAGAGATACATGCAAATTTGTGGTTTCACACTTTGTGTTTTGCAGTTTTATGGTCGTTTTTGCGTTTTGTACAATTACATATAAGGGAAGCAACTTTTCATGTCCTAAGATAACCTTTTATTAATCATGAATTTATAGAACTTCCGTCCAGGGGACAAGTACTCCAGCTAGTGAAGCTATAATGCTATACGCAAAATTCTGACTCCAGTGAATCTAAAGTTTTTCTCGTGGTCATGGAAACGTTTATTGGGGGGGGGGCTAGCAATTATACAATTCTAATAGTGCATGTTCTTGTGAGCTGAAACAGTTATTGTTAGAGGTAATACTAATTTATTTGTTAATTTCTGCACAAGTTAAGAAAACCTACATATCCTTGTAGCGGTCTAAAATGAACACACCGCTACAATTAGGGTTCAACAAAAAAACAACAACAAACAATTTATTCACAATAACAACACTTAGAAATAAGTTCAACACTTACCAAAACACAGTTAATAAGTGTCTGGCTAGGACTTGATACCAATATTAATGAACAATTTATCATACATATTGATAAGTCAATGATAATGGAATGAAGAAAAATAACCAGAAAGAAAAAACATAAAATGTGGTTACCCACTTATTATTAATTGAAAGTTTGAGTCAGTATAAAGTATTAAAAGTCTCAAAACAATATCTGAAAAATCGACAAAGCTTTGCCTTTAAGGTTATGTAGGTTTTTTAAACTTTAGGCACAAGTTCTTGAATGGTGTAGTTATTGTCACTCGATATTGTTATCGATATTGAAAAATTTTGTTTGAATATTGTATTTGCTGTATTTTTTGGAATTAACTTCGGTACAATTTAACGCAATGTATCATAATACATATACTAGTCTCCAGCCATTATTAATGTATCATAATATACTTCAAATTTTTATAGTCTTTGATTCTCTCTTGGAAACAAATACCCCTCATACCATGACAAAGCTGCTCAAATAGAAAGTGAAAAACAACATAGTCAGAGTCAGAGATCTTTCCTTTTTGGTTCTATTATTTATGCACTTTTAACTTTAATAATATTAACCTGTATCTTAGTTAGGTAGAAGTACAAAAATTATAATAAATATGATAGTGACTGAAGATAAATTCGAGCGAAATTCCCTCAACACATTTTTCATTGAAATAACTGTTACATTCATCCTTCCACAACTAGTGTAGAATATATTCACGTAAATCTTCTAAATTTTCTATTCAATGTTTTGCTTACAATTAATGGTATCCATGTAAACCACACGTCCTAATCGTTTTGCTTAATTAAAAGTGACATACTTTAATGACTACCCCATAAAAACTTATACTAGTTTTACCATGTGTCTGTGTCCACTCCTCTAGACGAGGAAAGCCTATCTCAAGGAGCAAAACAGATACTTGTACAAGTTCGTATGGCTTTTATGTTACTTTCTTTGTATATATTATTTGGAATAACTTAAGGATTATGTGATACCTACTAAGACCCATTATCCTGACTTGGAATTGTGGTTTTTCTTTAATCGTCCTGGCGCTGTTGTGCTGTGTAGATGTTTAAGAAATCCTTCTTCAACTCCAGTAGTCAGTGTCACGCTAGAAAGTGGCCAGTAATGAAGTAAATACATAAACACTTGTTACATATTGAAAATTTAAAATAGTCTGAAGCCGATATTTTAGTTAATTTACACTATTTGCTAACAAGATTGATACACACCATCTTCGTTTTTAAAAAAATACGTTTTAATATATATACAACAGTACAATTTACAAGAACACAGTTTTATAAAACAAAAATTTCACTAACGTACAAACAACATTAAATCTTCTTTCTAGTTCAGAGTCACCTTGATATCCAACGAGTTAACTTGAAGTCGATGTACGTTCAATTTTCGAGAAGCTAGCTAGCTTTGTCAGACACTCAATTGTTAGACCGTTGAAGTAAGATAATATTTTCATAGAACCACTAATGTCCAGTGAGAATTCAGTAATACTTTCGGAAAGATACTAACATCCGATGAGAATCCACTGAAGTTCGAAATTTATAACTGTTCCTGGACAAATGTCGTAAATTTTCCGATTGATAAGGGTTAGCAAAATCACGATTTATAGCGTACACGGTTATAGCAGGTTCCTAGCCAACGTTTTAAGCTCTCTCTTTTTTGGCGTGTCGCCTTGGCTGTTTTTATAGACACGGGAAAGGTTTTCTCGAAAATTCAGACAACAATACTGAACTATATTTAACCAGTTACGGAAGTGGATATATTGTCGATTCTTACGTTCACGAATATTTTACAACCTTGGAGAATTGGCGGGAGTTTCGCAGTACGTAACTAACACTGTAAGCTAGGCACGTTTTTAAATAAACTCTACTGTACAGTAGTTTCAGTGCTCGAATGTGGTATTTAGGTACACTGATATCCAACAGGTATTTACAAGTGTCAGGAGTTCAGCACATTCCAAAAACCTCATGCAGAAAATAAATTGAACACGGAAAGCAAAAGGAAAAAGCAAGCAAACACGAGTGAACAAATACAATAAAATCTTTATTAACAAGACTAGTGTGTAACAAATTTGTTGTCATGTATTTATTTTTAATATGAACGTTGTTTAGATTAAGTTTGTATTTAAAAATATGCGTAACTTATAGCGTTGGATATGTCTCGCGTGTAACGAATTTGTTACATATTTTATTTTAATGACAACGTTTGTTTGGATTGAGTTTATATATTTTAATAAATTCTATAATGCCTTACTATATCGAACGACATATGCGCTTTCCAAATTTAAAATAATATATAAATACTTATTTCAAGAAGTTCTTGAAAGTAGTCCATGGGGTTATGATTTAAATATAAGAAATATTTCTAGTCTTAATTATACCTGACCTATAATAATTAATTTATCGATCGTTATCAGCCAGAAGCATGTTAAAATGCTCTTCGCGTGGAAATTCGGTTATTAAGTTTTACATAAAAAATTCTGAAGAATCATTTTTATTCATGGCGTCTTTTCTCTTTAAGAAGAGCTGTTTGTGTCCAGCTTAGTATGACTGTGAATGGTCCAACCATCAAAAGCAATACCGCTTTCGGGTCGGCTTATGAAACTTATCAAAACTTATCAAAACTCTTCAGAATTAGAGTCTAAAAAGAGCAGATCGAACTAACCGTTGCTCTTTAGTTTTCTGTTTAGTTCTTCTTTACCCGATCACAGCATACTATATCTTGATGTTTACTGGTAAATAGCTTTTTTAGCAAACAGATTTTTATATATTTTTGCTATGTTAGCGTTTAAAACACAAAAGTTATGAAAAATCAATAGTCACCACACAATATATATATATATATATACTATCAATTCATTCTTATCGAAACAAAGTATACCTTCTGAAAATGTCAGGTTTATACAGTTGTGATTTATCTCGTGTTCCAAATATCATAAATATATTAAACATACATAGACATAATCTTGTGCAGAGTCTTAAACATTATTGATAACATTTTAGGTTTTTTAAACCTGATCTGTACAAGTGGGCTAAATATTCTCACTGCTACGATGGAATACTTTACTGTCACCGGTGGGACAGCGGTAAGTCTTTGGATTTGCAACGCTACAATCCGGGGTTCGATTTCCCTCTGTGGACACAGCAGATAGCCCGATATGGCTTTGTTATAACAAACACAAACCGTGTTTTGTATTGCAACTCGTTAAAGTTTCAGATCGATTACTGCATTTACAGAGATATTTTAATCCCATTGAGGCTATTAGTTTTCTGAAGTGTTTTATGTAAAGTGTAAGGCATACTTTTCTGTAAAACGTCACTTGAAAAAAAATCGCTTTGAAGTATTATTTTATTTACCTGCGCTTACTTAGGAAGGAAAAACAGCATGATCAGAGCTGATGAAGGAAACACATAGAGTTAGTGGCGTCGTCAGTCCAAAGCTGTCACACTTACACACGTTATATAAGAGTGGGCCCAGCAGGATTTGTAAGAACTCGGACAAAAAATTAAAAATTCATTAAACGATAACTTTGCCAGACGTATTTCTCACGTTTGGGGCTTGATGCTAGCAGTGTTTTGTTAAAACAACTCAGTGTGAACCTTTTTTTTTTTGATAAATTGGGGAAGAGTTCATTTTCTGTTTGTCATTTGTTTCTCGGATTTTATATCTTTTTCATCAGCAAGTTTCCTACGTATAATTGTTTCTTTTCTCTCACAGTCCGTCTGTTTAAGTCACTGTGATAATGTATCGTACTTCTAGCCATCCTGCGGTTACTAACTCGTGTCATTAGTACACCCCCGAGACACAGCTATTATTTTCCATGGAAATAAAAAATGAGAAATATAATCTGTAGAGACTTGCAACTTCGTTTTACGCCAAGTTTTTTTTCAGAGTTTCATATAACTTAGCAAGGCATGAGCAACATTATCATTAATCATTTAATCTGGCTTACATAAACGATCAAACAACCTATTCCCAGGAAAAGACAGAAAACGAGCAAGAGAAAGTAAAAGTGGGCGTTAACGAGGCTTGTGACTCTTATCACAAAATATAGTTAAGCAGCTGTCGAAAGGATTCTCATACTCAGTCAGGCTTTACCACTACGCTAACACGTCGGGAGACAGTGACATTTATATTGTTTCACCGAAATGTACAACTTACTACGTTTCAGTGAAAAATGATAACAAAACGTTTCTTTTACTTTTACTTTTCCAGTGCGAAAAGTATAATGTGACATATGCACATCTTTTTCCAATTATGAATTCTGTATGTTACAGTTAATCATATTATGAATTCTGTATGTTACAGTTAATCATATTATGAATTCTGTATGTTACAGTTAATCATATTATGAATTCTGTATGTTACAGTTAATCATATTATGAATTCTGTATGTTACAGTTAATCATATTATGAATTCTGTATGCTACAGTTAATCATGTTATGAATTCTATATGCTACAGTTAATCATATTATGAATTCTGTATGCTACAGTTAATCATATTATGCAAACGTTTAGATATAGACCGAAAATTGTTATACTCTTCAATTTTAAAAAGTATAATCCTTTCTGCAATTAGATTTAAGAAACAAACTTTATCCTGTTAAAATAATATTTTATGTTGTAAAAATTAAGTGAAAGGTAAGCCTTTAAGATGATAAGTTTAAACAAGAAATAAATCTTTTATCCTGTTAAATAAAAAAATAGTATGTTTCGTTACAACGCAACAATAATTCAACTTAATTCAGTCTTACAACTTATATTTAGTCCATCACAACTACAGATTGGACGAACTTCGTCAAATTTATTTTAAATTGCTGTTTAAGTCCAACAGCTTTTGAATCATTAAGGCAAAAAGAAATGTTATTAATCAAAGCTACGCCGAACAAAAAAATCCTGATGAGAGGAAAATCAAAGAAATATATATACCAAACTCGTAAATTTTAAAGGATGTTACCCATCCAACCACTTAACAAAAGAACAAACGTACAAGTAGCGGAGGTCCATAAGAACATTAACTAAGGTTCTAAAATGGCCATTTAAAAACTGATAATTTCGTCTTATTATTTGTTCAATATAATGTTGTTGAAACGTTTCTCCTATCTTTGTTTTCTCTGTTAAATAATTGTTAAGATTCCCCACCGATAAACATAATTACACAACTTGGATGCTATTCACATTCACAAAACGTGTTACAAGGGATGATAAAATGTTAATATCATTTAGCATCGGTTCAATTTCATTAATGCGCTCACTTAAGAAGGCGCATAGTGTAATAATGAAAAAATATCAGCGTAATAAGGGTTTTCTAATATTTTGTATTTCTTTTTGAGCTATTGTTACGAGCACGTCTTCATTATTAAATAGGAATAATAACAATTATGGCAGTTGATGAATCAGTAATATTTAAAAAATAATAAAAACCTTTAACCGTTTACAGTGCTACCTACTTAAACGGGTAGAACATAGGCTTACTTATTATACAATTTAATGATACAAACATTCGGTGGGTCAGAGGTAAGCTTGAGGGCTTATAACGCAGACGAGCTACATGATTAAACAAACCAACAAAGTACTTGCAGTTAGCTAAAAAAATATATAGCAGATCGCCTGTCACAAACTAACCAGCCAAGTCAGAAAAATATATGGAACTGGACTTTAGGCCAAACCTGAGGTATTTGCCACAACTGTTCTAAATGATGTAATACTACTATTCTTATGTTTTCGAACAGATCTAAACGTTTTGGCATCACATACAAAACGTAATATTTATTATAGATTAAGAATGTGGTAAAGTTATTATTAATCTTCTTCCTTCTTAAGAAGGCAAAACATGTAGTAAACAAACAGGTACGCATCACCTTGTACAAATTATTTTGAACTAGGAAATATGCCTGGATTCCTCGCGTTAGGATGTGTTGAAGCTTTAATATACCGCTAAATCAGTTTTCTTTTAAAGTTATATACACTGTGAAGATGTTAAGTTCATTAACAACATTGTTGCTAATAGTTTCGATTGCAATGAAAACGGAAGGGTTATGTTTGCCATAAATTTGTCTTGTTCAACTTACCCATTTTAACACTATGTCTTTTATACATTTTTATACAGATACACCTTTATATAACATAGCTCTTTTTTGCAGATATCACATGTTTATATGGTTGTTATTTTACACGTAAATATAATACATAAAATATACACTTAAAGATATATATATAATCCCTAGCAAAGTCTAAGTATTTATATAAAAATACGAACATCCCAGTAAAAATATTCTAAGACCAACATAAGTAATAATTCTATCTCTGAAAATATTGTATTATTACTCTAATTGTACCAGCCCGGCATGGCCAGGTGGTTAGGGCGCTCGACTCGCAATCTGAGGATCGCGGGTTCGAATTCCTGTCACACCAAACATGCTCGTAATTGCAGCGGTGGGGCCGTTTATAATGTGACGGTCAATCCCATTATTAGTTGGTAAAAGAGTAGCCCAAGAGTTGGCAGTGGGTGGTGATGACTAGCTGCCTTCCCTCTAGTCTTACGTTGCTAAATTAGGACGGCTAGCGCAGATAGCCCTCGTGTAGCTTTGTGCGAAATTCAAAACAAACAAACAAATTAATTGTACCTGTTATTGCGGTCTTACTATTCAACGGATCTTTCTTTTAGGTTTAATATATTTATAAAATAATAGTATGACTCACCAGGTTCTTTCGTTTTATTTTTTGTCAAACATAAAGTTACATAATCCAGCTTCAGTTTGAAGAAGAGTTATTTATTTTATTTTATAAGTGGATGAGTGGCTTAAAAAAAGGTAATTTCAACTTAATCTATTTTCTCTTTTTTTTCTCCACACACACATATATCAAAAATGTTTCACGAATTTATTTATTATTCCAACATGTTACTGCAGTCTCAATGTGTAACACGATTAATACGCCGAGAAAAATAATTTCATGACAGAAAATAAAGCGAAACCCAAAATTCTCTAAATAGTCCAAAACAAAGTAACTCCTTTGGTATTAAGTTCTTTGAATTAATTTATTGTCGAAGGAAACGTTTGGTAGAAGAATACTCGAATAGCTAGGCTGAGCCAAATCATCTCAAATATTAGCCGATAATAGCTTAGATTGAGAAAAACGAAAATTCATTGTTGACCTGATAGGAATATTGAAAAAAAAATCAATAGCAACTTCTATAAACATGAATAAATTAACACTGTAATTAAGTAAAATTAGAACACCCTAAAACAGAATATTTATATTAATGAAGAAAATTTGGTAGCACCAAAACAGAATTAGGATCGACGTACGATAAGTATCACAGAATAGTCTGAAAGACCAAAATTTCGAAAAAGGTGAATAGTTATACATTTTAGGGCCTTTCTAATGTGCCTGACTGACCATTATCAATTTTTACCAGGTCATAATACCTTACTATGAGACTATTTCGTTAGGAAATTAAACAACATTTTATAAATACTAACCTAATTTATTTTTATAGCACGTTTATTTGTTTAAGTACAACCTCTCTAGACTTTTTTTTTATACATTTCTAAATCCATCTTTCTTTTTCTATTGGAGTTTTTGATAATTTTATTTTATATATATTATTTATGGAAAATATAAGAAATTTCCATTATACAGACGATAATGAATTTATGCTTGCCTTTCTCAGTGCTTCTTTAAGAATTAAGGGGAGTGTTAAAAGCTAGGAATGAAAATAATTTTTTGTATTGTTAAGCCATTAACAAAGTGCTAAATAGAATTATAATTGTTCTAAGAGTATATCATTAGCGCCCTTAATGAGAAAGTACTTAATGTGTTACACGTTAATTCAATGGTTCCTGAGTTTTGAGTAAGCATCTTTTTAAAATATAAGATTTGTCTGGAACTAAAATGATTTAAATTCATAAAGGTTTATATTAACAAATGTAATATTGCTTCACCAATTCTAAATAGTTTTTTAAAGTTTATGGTGGTAATATTTGTGGTCTACTTTGTACGTGAAATGAATAAGTAGCGTATTGAAGGTCCGACACCATACAATAAAGCGATTAATTTATATGAAGATTTATTGTAATTACTTTAAACAATTTG
>NW_013665610.1:279159-309053 GCF_000517525.1 Limulus polyphemus
GTGCTAAATAGAATTATAATTGTTCTAAGAGTATATCATTACCGCCCTTAATGAGAAAGTACTTAATGTGTTACACGTTAATTCAATGGTTCCTGAGTTTTGAGTAAGCATCTTTTTAAAATATAAGATTTCTGAAACTAAAATGATAAAAGATTTATATTAACAAATGTAATATTGCTTCACCAATTCTAAATAGTTTTTAAAGTTTATTTTTCTGCTACGGTGGTAATATTTGTGGTCTACTGTGTACGTGAAATGAATAAGTATCATATCGAAGTTCCGACACCATACAATAAAGCGATTAATTTATATGAAGATTTATTGTAAATACTTAAACAATTTGCATAATACTAAGTGTTTCGCCCCACCCCCAGTGGCACGGCGGTATGTCTGCGGACTTACAACGCTATGTGGGCAGAGCACATATAGCCCATTGTGTAGCTTTGTGCTTAACTTCAAACAAACAAACTAAGTGTTTCACGTAAGATGTAGAGGGTTAAAAGTAAGAAAAATACACATTTAAAATCGTTATATCTTATAAACTCCTCCTCCTAAGAAAACTACAATTCACCAGAGGCACATTGAAAATCATACGGTATATCCAGGATTTCATGTGCATCCTGTCTTCTTCCATCAGCATATGAACCCTATCTCTAAACGAAGCTTGTGGAACCATCATCTGTTCTGGAGAGAGTTCATTGATCTCCGCAAAATCCTACACCCTTGACACGCATTTTTTTAATATTTAAATCATCCAATCTCGTATTGGTGAAAGGCAGATAAAGCAGAAAATAAAAAAAATACTAATTTGGAAAAATTCGATTTGGTTAAGCAATATAACATGGTCTTAAAATACCCTGTACCATTTCCAAACTTTCCTGAATATAAAGTTTGATACTCTGGTGAACTTTTATTTTCTCAGGTTACGTAGCTCTTATGATACAATCTTGTAAAAAACATATCTCCTTCATTTATGAAACCCTTTAGCGCAAATTCTTGCTTTGATACCACTGGAAAATTAATTATTCATAGGTTCATAGCTTTTAAAAAATATAGAAATATAATGTTTTTTCGCATGCCTTCACACTTTTTAATTGCTTGAAGGAGGATTCAGAAATGATTCAATGCCACAACGAATCGACTACGTAATGTTTATTAATCAAAATATTGTTGGCTGAATGGTTGGTGATGATTTTTCATTTACCTTAACAGTTTTCTGACGATATTTTGAATGACAGATATGGTTGGTCGAGAAGCTTTATTATTATTAGTCACTAAGTGGAAAATGTCTTTCCTAAATGTTAAAATTCATAATACCCTTTAGAAACATTAAATGTGCATAAATAGCTAGTGGACACGTGAGTATAAACTTCCAGAATTTCAGATAAATATCGAAGTTTAGTTGGAAGCAGATGAAACGAATAATACCCACTTGATCATCCTCTCCTTTCTTAAAAAATATTGGCCTGGTGGTTAGGGTTATAGTGTGTATCTATAAAGGTTTTATCATAGTTAGGAATTTAAAGCATTTAAATCAGAAAAAAAAAGAAGTTAAGTTTTATAAATCTTTTATCTGGAAAATACGATACAGAACACCTTTCATATTTCAACGTAGTCTAAAGTTATAATGTAAACTGAAATACAAAATAATAGCTCTTTGGTCATTACATGTGGTTATAGATATTGTTGTGTTAGTTGTAATTTAACAGCAGAACCAACTGCAATTTAAAACATATATATATTGAAAGAGCAAAGACCAATCAACGAAAACGTACAACCAAGCATACAAAAACAACATGGAAACCTGAGATTAACTCAAAAGAGAAAACAAAAATTAATTAGTAGGTTCAGTGATATATGAAGTTTACGAATCACAGAACCAATTTTCATTAGAAGAGAGCTGGTCATGGCCGGTTAGTTAGACTGTTATGTAGGGATCCATGGCTCGCGTCCCGTTGCCGAAAAATTATGCTCCGAACTTTGCGTCCATGGATGCGTTAAAGAGTGACAGTCAAATCCTACTATTAGACTATAATAGATCAAGAATTTAATTCTGTTCACTAGTTGCCTTCCATCTATTATTTTAGTTCAAAGATACGGACGGCTAGCGAAGACATCGTTTGTGTAGCTATGCGCAAATTTCCAAAACAAACTAACAAATCTCATTATTTTTTTTTCTGTAGTGCATATTGGTGTATAGGTGACATATTAATACTAGAAATAAACGACCTTATAACACCAAAATGTTGATTTTTACGTAATTAGACACTCAACGTTTCGCTTTACAGCTTCTTCAGAAGCGTTCACTAAAACAAAAACCGAAACTGACAGTACAATTCAAAGAAGAAAGATGATCTTGATTTGTTGAGGTCATTAAGAAAAAAAAAGATAGGTTAATTTGGAAAGTTGAATGAAGTTAAATTCATATTGTTTTTAATCAAAGAAATGTGGCAATAAGAAAGATCTGAGTTGAGTGATGACAGTAATCGTGTGTAAAATCATGGAGAAATTTTAAAAGAAAATCGAACAAAAAAGAACTGTATTTCTATTGGCGTACAGAAGAAATATTAATACTAGACATACTTCAAATATGAAGCTTTGTACTGTCAGTTTCGGTTTGTATTTTAGTAGACGATCTTGAAGAAGCTGTAAAGCGAAACATTGAGTGTCTAATTAAATAAAAACAACATTTTGGTGCTTTGAGGTCGTTTATTTCTAGTATTAAACTAACAAATCATTAGGAAAAAATACGTATCGCTGTAATGAAATCAGCGTTATTTAGCTTTCATAATGCTTTTTATTGAGTTCACTAATGTCAAAGTAAACTATGATAGTACATTTTCTGAAACCTATTTATTTGTTTTCGTCAGGATTGGTATAAAATAACTTTTAATTGCATTTGACAATTTGGCCTTTTATGAGTTGTTTTATGATTTAAATCTCGAAGAAACTGCATAAGAATGTTTGTTACAAGTGCTCCTGGGACTTCCAAGAACACTCCGTTCTTCAACGTAAAGAACAAATTTATTTCCTAACGATTTCTGTGAGTTCGTTTCAAAAACGTCTTAGGTGAATGACCATAGTTTCTTTGAAAACTTTAAAAGATACTTTATCCATCTCTTTGGAACTTATTTGGAAATGACGTTTCGATAGGTTTGCACAGTAGAAGCACAGTTCTTTTTGTTCGATTTTATTTTTGTATTTCTCCATGATTTTACACACGACCACTTTCATCACTCAACTCAGATCTCTCTCATTGCCACCCTTCTTTGATTCAAAATAGTATAAATTTAATCAGGATCAAATTTATTTCTTTGAATTATATGTACCATCACTAAGTTGTAATACTCATTTAACTTCCTGAAGCGTATTTGAAAGAAGACCCCAATTATAAAAAAAAATCAAATGATCTCTAATCATTTCTGCATTCCTATTGGCATTTTCCTTTTTAAGTACGTTGTTGTTTATTATTATTCCTTTTGTTTTCGTTTCACTCTTATGTGAATTGAATAGGGCTTGTTGAATCTTTTTTTATTATCGAAAAAAAGGTACGTTGAAACGTAATATACATTATTTTTAAGAACTCTATAAATCAGTACATTCCACAACAGAATGGAAAATGACTTTAATTACTACTTCTATACATATTAATTAATTAGCATCCAGAGCCGCTTTTATCACAAGAAAAAGTAGTTATATAACTTAGTCGTCCACTGCTAGTAAAATGGGAAATAAATCACCTGAAAGTATTTCCTGTGGCTACATTCTCATGTCATAATACGACGTTCGATCTGCTAGCTCAAGTTTATTTCAGAATAATAATAATCATGGCTATATCCAGTGCAACGTTCAAAGTACATACTTTGGCGATTTCTCCCTCCCCCCATAAAAATAACTAGACATATTTGTTTTGATTATTAACTAAAGTTTCTGATCTAAACACAGCCACGTGTTCCTGAGATTATCATGTGACTTTTCACATTAACCCAGTAGATGGAAATGGTAAACATTTATTATTTCATTTCTCCGTGTGTTAAATGGGACCACGAAGAAAAAGAAAATCGTACAGAGTTACTCTGTATGAATATTGTAAGATCTAACATTTTTGTTATATGCGTAATGATTTTTTAAGTCACATGTTTTGGCACATAATTTTGCAAAGAATATTTCGCATTACAGAAAATAATATATTTATTATAGTTGACAAATGACACAACGTAGGAATGATTTTCATGATTCTTAACAAAAATAGATTGGTTTACCGTCTACTAACACCTTCCATTCTTATAAGCTAATTGAACTTTCCTGTATGTATTTCCAAAGCTAGAAGCTTGTGTAACGCAAAAGAACACCGTCACATTGGCTCGCGGAACTCATTAATAAACTAGCACGTGGCGAACATTTTAGTTGGTTCATAAATACACCATTACAGCCTTGAAAATAACTGATACAGTTATCGGCAAAAGTAACTGCCTAAAGTAAGTAGTTACTACAGTAAATGGCTAAAGTAACTGTTTAATTTGAGTACTTGCTATAGTTACCGGCTAAAGTAATTTCTTAAAGCGAGTGTTCGTTAAAGCTATCGGCTAAAATTATTTCTTAAGGTGAGTACTTGCTATAGTTACCGGCTAAAGTAATTTCTTAAAGCCGGTGTTCGTTAAAGTTATCGGCTAAAATTATTTCTTAAGGTGAGTACTTGCTACAGTAACTGGCTAAAGTAACTGCTTAGAGTGAGTACTTGCTACAGTTATCGGCCATTCGTGAATGAACTAGATATGTGACTTCATGTGTTTATGAGATTCATTTTATTTAATACCTTGTCTGCGAGTTAAGGAATCCTGTTTGATGGGTTGATTCCCAAACGAAACTTCATGATATTTTTATTTTAAATTCTGAATAAAGATTTCTACTCTTTGCGATATTTGGAATCATAATTGCTCACCAGCATGGCCTCGTTCGCATTAGTTTCCAGGATATGAGAGAATAAAACTCATATATGTCAAATTTCTACACAAAACACAGTAGTGCCCGCACATTTTGGGTAATAGATCTGGTTTCTTAGCTCTTTGAAACCGTTTTCTCCGCGGTTTTCGGGAGTTCTGTTGATATAAATATCCAAGGAAGGCCGCTCTAAAGTATTTAAGTACGGTAACCTCCTGAAGATGAACACGTCTACTATTTTGTGCAAGAGTAAAATAATCTGGCCAACGCTCTAAACTCCGCATCTATTGAGGGGTGAGTTCTTTAGACAGTAAAGTTGTTGTTTCTTATAGGAATACATTTTCTTGTTCTAGCTTTTCATATTGGAAGCCGTGATATTCTTATTCAATCCCTCGAATTCGGTTTCACTGACTCGCAAACTCCAACTTATATCCATATTGAGTAAACCATTTCCTTGAAGTTAATTTAAGATACAGGTTATGTTTTATTTCGCGTTCATATTATACTAATGAATGTCTCTTAGAATAAAAATAAGGCCTGTCATGGCCAGGTGGTTAGGGCGCTCGACTCGCAGTCTGAGGGTCGCGGGTTCGAATCCCCCGTCCCGCCAAACATCCTCGCCCTTTCAGCCGTGGGGGCGTTATAATGTGACGGTCCATCCCACTGGTAAAAGAGTAGCCCAAGAGTTGGCGGTGGGTGGTGATAACCAGCTGCTTTCCCTCTAGTCTTTCAGTGCTAAATAAGGGACGGCTAGCGCAGATAGCCCTCGTGTAGCTTTGCCCGAAATTCAAAAACAAACAAAAATATAGATACAAAATTCTACCGAGTAGTATAATTTACTGATAATATGCATTCTTCTTGTTCTGTATCATATTTTACGTATTAGAATTTCAAATAGTCCGAAGCCGAGTTAACTGATAATTTAAATTTAGTTTCGTTTATTTGTAATTAAGCACAAAGCTACACAATGGGCTATTTGCGCTCTGCCCGCCACGGGTATCGAAACCCGGATTCTAGCGTTGTAATTCCGCAGACATACCGCTGTGCTACTGGAGGGCGTTTAAATTTGGTAGTTGAATTGTGCCTTGAAGTTAGTATTTAAGTATATGCCGATATATTTGCCAACAAGATTGATACTCAACGTCTTTGTTTTTAACACAAATACGTTTTAATATGCACACAACAGTACAATTTACAATAACAATTATGACAAATAGTTATTACAAACAATGATTCATAAACAAAAGTTTCACAAACTTACAAGCACTATAAAGTTTTCTTTCTAATCTGTAGCTTCCTTGATATCTTATCGAGGGTTTACGATGAGCGGGTTGATGTAAGTACGATTCGCCGTGAAGCTAGCTAGCTTTGTTTCCTTTGCCACACATGCTGTTTTCCACCGTTGAAATTGATAATGTTTCCGTAAAAAATACTAATGTCCAATGAGAATCCACTGAAGTTAAACAATTTTTGATGTTCGAAATTTATAAATATTCCTGGTCGAATATCTTAAGTTTTCCAATTGATAAGCGTTCTAAAAATCACAGTTATAGCTTTCGGAGTTTATAGAAATCCAAACTGTAATTAGATCTCAAACAGGTCAAGAGATGACGGAGCTATGAACTAAAAGTTTGTACTTGAAAAACTCAGAGCCATTCTTTGAGCCGCTACGCCGTGGCTAAAAAACAAAAGGGAAAATGAGCTCTTCAATGTTTGTGAGAGCATATTTAATTTGAGATTCTTGCGCAAAGGCTTCTTGAGATATAGATCATACAGATAGTTTACAGTTTAATTTCTATATGATCCAGAGCAAGTGAGATCGCTGGTTTAATGTCCTTATTGCAAATCTACACAAGTGCTATCTTCTCTAGCTGTCCCTAATTTTGAACTGATAGTCTAGAGCACCAACGATCAATTCTTGAGCTACTTTTCTGACCGAATTGTGGAAACTGTCTATTATAACGCACCCGCGACCCCAAAAGTACTGAGGGTGATTTTTTTATTTTAAAGGGGCGCGAACGAAGTAATCACATACCACTAGCTCAGCATGCTAACCTCGGGCCACGAGCGGCCGCGAGAGTTTTCTTATTAATAACAAGCGTTATCTGAAATTTGTTATGTAGCACCAGGATTTTTGAATACCTATCTACTTTCGAACTGTAGTTTCCATTAATCGTTCTGGAAACGACATGATGGATTAGAGTTTAGTAATGTTTTTCACAAGCTATGTTCGAATATTCCTTTATTTTTGGTGATACTGTAATTGAAATACAGCCAAACTCTAATATTGCACTATGTCGATTTTGTAAGTTTCTAAGTGATATGTTATGGTTTTGTGCCATTCTTAAATTTACCTCTTTCGTACAAATGTTTTGATCAATTTTATCTTATCCTATCTTACATAATCCAATTTTTGGTTATTGATTTAATAAGAAATAGACGTTTTAGTGATCGTTTGCTTTGAAAATCTTCCTTATCAGATTTCATTTCAAAGATGCCCACGAATTTGGAGATAATTGAAAAAGTCGGGAATTTTGAAAACAGCCACAGGAAAAACGAATGTCAGGAAAAAGTGATTTTTTTTTCCAAAATCCTGGAAAAGTCAGAAAAAGAGTGTGCCCCTCACACTCTTTTTAATTCTAGAACCTGCACGCGCATGATGCTTAGATGTGCTAGTTATTGATGTATTTTAACACAATCTTGGCCAGTCTCTCTTTGCGATAATTAACCAATTCGTTACATTTGACATTTGATAACAAGTTAATTCAAATATTCTTTTATAAATAAAAATCATGAATTTTTTGCCTACTATCAAGTTGCGATGCTTTTCTTTGAATATATTTTAGCTGTAGTTACGAGATCTGAAGTAACTATATTCAGAAGTTTTTATTGCTATTTACAGCCAGATCACCCTCTAAAGTGGTGTTGATTAAGTAGAGGTATGAGGAAACATTGAAATATCAGTCTGTAAAATAGCAAGTCTGTAAAATCTGAAGTTTTCTGGGGGAAAAAAAAAAAAAAAAAAAAACAGGGAAAATTATTTTCAAAGGAATGTGACCACCCTGAATTTTCACACCCTAATTTAAATGCTATCATTGATGAGATATTTTAAACATTATATAGCTTAACCTAAAAGACAATTTATCTTTACTTCAGGCAGGCATTTTAGTTTCTTCCTAATCATAAAATTATAAATCTATTAATTGAGAAAAAAGTTTGTATTCATTAGTCCTCTTTAAATTTTTGGAATTCCCGAAAATGTTTACTTTGTAACCAAATTGGTTGTCTCAATAATTTTGTTGTAACTTCTTGTGTAGCCATATTTCACATTTTAGCTTACATAAACTTCATGTGGTTCTTTTATTATTTGCACAACTTTACGGTAATTTGATCACATAATTGAGTTTTAATAGAGTTCCTACCCTCGTGCTAAAAATTTAATACACTGCTTTAGTTTACAGGTGAATATTTACAACACACACAGATATAAATGGCTGCTTTATTTGAAAATTGTACAACATTTTGAAATCAACATTTTCATAAGTGATGTTTCGATAACAAAATGTCATTGTTAAGTCGCTCAGAAGTGGATTGTTACAATATCGGCCATGAAAAACTTGGTTTAAAATACTATATAACTGCATTTTTTTAAAGATTCTTAGTATTTTTATCTTGATAAAAGAGTTAGCGCAAAGGATCACATTTAAAGTGTAATAAACTTAAAATAAGACCCAAAACTCGAGCGCTTTCGAATAGTTGACTATTCTTATTCTATTCGTTTATTACACTTTAAATGTGATCCTTTGTGCTAACTCTTTTACCAAGATTAGTACTTTTATGAAACTATACCCACTTAACAAACATTACGAAAAATTAATATCAATTCCCTGACTCTTTAGAAATAGCTCTGAATATTACAAAAAGCCTTACATATATCAATTAATTATATTCTCGTTTATATAAATAAGATATACAATGTTCGAACGTTACATGATCGTAGATTTTTCTAGTAATTAAAATATTTGTCTGCCTGTGCTCAAAGGATGTTTCTGGTTTTATTTTAACTTTCTTTTCTGGAGTATTTGGTATTTTCAACTTGAATGTCACTTTATGTGACACATAAATTAACAGGTCAGATCCCAGCAAGATTCACACATACCCGACCTAATCTAATACTATTGACAGCAAGGAAGGCAATAAGTTTTGTTTGTTTGTTTGTGAATTTCACTTAAAGTTATACGAGTGCTATCTGCGCTAGCCGTCCTGCATTTAGTAGTGTAAGACTAAAGGGAAGGCAGCTAGTCATCATTCCACCGCCAACTCTTGGGCTATTCTTTTACCAATGAATAGTGGGATTGAACATCACATTATAACGCTCCTACGGCTGAATGGGCGAGCATGTTTAGTGTGACGGGATTCGAACCTGCGACCCTCAGATTGCGAGTTAAGCACACTAACCAGCTGGCCTTGCCGAGCCAAAGAGGGCAATAAGTCAGTAGTACACGCTGCATATACGCTGTGTAACAATTCATGTTTATATATTTTTATGTTAAAATAGTTATTTGCCCGTACAATGTATAAACATAAGATTCACTATTAAAATCATTTTAATACGACTCACAAATTCTATAGAAAATAAAGTCTCCACTCTACTTTAATTGTCATCGATACTAGAACTTATTAAAATATATTATATATAGTTTTATTTAAAAGACTAATTCGGATAGGTATTTCACCTTTTCGTCTTACAAAAATAAATGTCTTAGAAAACGACTAGCTGTCACTTTTATAACGCATTAACATTTGAAAATACGAGGCTTGTTCAGTAACATAGCGTATGCTTTACCTTTGATCGGCAGGCTGTGACTTCAACCATTAGACCGCATCTTACGCCTATTTTCTCTAATCCTGGCCGTGATTAGATGAATAATAAAAAAGAAATAGCTTATTTAAAGTCTGAACTATTTTAAAAGTCTATTGTTTTCATTAAGATTTTCTTCTCTTCAATTTTGGTTCGAAATGGACAAACGGCTAAGGAATCTAATGTGTCTAATTTGTGCTTATAAGATGTTTTTCTATTTTTTTTCAACGTATAATACCAGTACCAGTGGTGATGGAAAAACTTAATATGAATATTAATTTTTAAGTATCACAAAAAGATCAGATAACATTCACCTTTTGAACTATCGCTATGGGATACTTAAAAAAGTTCGGTTTAAGACTTGATGATGCAATGTTTCATCAAATAAGTTTTCTATAACTCAGATAATACAAAACTTATTTGTGGTCTACTGCTTCAGGATATAATATGTTAACTAAGATCGAATCAAGAATAAAATGCTTTAAATAATTATGCAACATCACTCGTTAATTATTTAAAATAACAATTTCGGGAACATGATTTACATTTTGATTAAGGCAAACATTCGCCCCCTGTAATCGGCTACAAGTTCCATGGCTATTTTTTTTTATCAACGGGCAATTATCGGCGTTAATGAATATTTCTAATCAATAATAATGAATAAAAATTATTATAATAAAATTATTGATTTCATTTACAGTGCTATTTCTTTTATCATGAAGCTTATTAAACTTCAAGTAACTACGATTGGGAAAGGCGTAGTTAAGTACGGCTGATTTTACGGGAAAAACAACGTTTCGGAATGGTCACATTCTGTCTCCAGCAAGTAGTTGTAAAGGATGCAAATGGAGTAGAGCTCCGGCAACATGTGATAAAATAACACGGATTAAAATACAAATTATAACGTAACTCATGACTCAAATAGTGTTATATAAAATAACACGGATTAAAATACAAATTATAAAGTAACTCATGACTCATATAGTGTTATATAAAATAACACGAATTAAAATACAAATTATAAAGTAACTCATGACTCAAATAGTGTTATATAAAATAACACGGATTAAAATACAAATTATAACGTAACTCATGACTCAAATAGTGTTATATGAAATAACACGGATTAAAATACAAATTATAACATAACTCATGACTCAAATAGTGTTATATAAAATAACACGGATTAAAATACAAATTATAAAGTAACTCATGGCTCAAGTAGTGTTTGATAAAATAACATGGATTAATATACAAATTATAACATAACTCATGACACAAGTAGTGCTTTATAAAACAACATGGATTAAATGCAAATTATAACGTAACTTATGACTCAGTGCTTTAACGATTTGGACTCGTAGTCGGATGGATGCGAGTTGGAAGTTGACCCGCATCAAGCTGTTGTGTCTATGAGCAAAACACTTTACCCCGCTTGACCCAGTCTACCCACCTGTATGATGGGTATCTAGCTGTTACCTGGGGGTTAATCTGAGATTGACTTACATCCCGTCTAAGGGTAATGAGCATCATTCTTATCTATTTGGAACACTTGAAAGGGGAATTCGATAGCATCGACCCCTACGTGTCTCCCAAAAGCAAGGTAAGGAATTGACTTTAACACATATATATGTATATACATTTAGAAATAGATAGGGAGGGAAAGATACGATTGGATGTTAATAAAAAACTACTTCTGTATCTATTACGTGTTTGGATATCATACGTGTATTATGTTTGAAAATTCACGTAGCTTTAGTATACATGTAAACATTATAGTTTAGCCTCTTGGCTTGTGTATAACAAAAAGAAAGTCTAAACTGTAAAAAACTTAACCCTACTAACACACAAGCACACACATGCACACACACACACACACATACAATTCGAAAAATGTCTATATCGCTGCTTGGGACCTGCAAAAAGATACCTTTGTATCAAATTACATGTAAGTTGATTGAATAGTTCGCGAAAACCCCAAGTTGCGCTTTCCTCACCGAAAACTTGAGTAAAGGACAAAAATTCCAAAATTGTCTATATATCTATGTTTGGGACTTGTAAAAAAGTATCTTTGTACCAAACCACATGTAAATTGGTTAAAATGCAGACAAACGATTGACCAAAAACCCCAAATTTAAGCTTTATTATGACCTCTGACTTCCCTAAAAAGACTCCAAATGGGCAAATCTAGCTTTTTATGTCAATGTATTGGGTACATAAAAAATTATAATCGTGCCAATTTTCGTTTTGATTGCTGAAACATATGACCACACAGGAGCTCAAAATATATATTTTTCAGTTGTTTGATCTTTGACCCCATAGAATCCTTAAAAAAAACTAAAACAACAAACAAATGAGAAAAGTTATGTGGGCGCATTAGACCAAGGTATAGTCTTACTAAGCTTCAAGTCAATCCACTGAGAAATAAAGTTAGTAAATCGGTTGATTGAAAAGTAATTGGAAGAAGAAGAAACTATTAAAAAAAAACAGTTTATCTGTAGTTGGTTTTTTCCCACTTCTTTTGATTAGCCGTTTACGGATTTTCAACGAGATGTAGAAAAATATCATTTTATATTTACTTTTTGCATGTCACAAGTCGCTGTTTCTTTCAATACCAGAACTTATCAGTTTAGCTTATAAAGATTCCATACCTAAAAATATGGTACAAAAATCAGCTGTTGAAGGCTGAGAAGAATGAATGGTTGGCTTTGTTTATCTAAAAACGAATGGTTTGTGAGGAATAAAGAAGTAAATTGTTTGTCGGAGGTTTGTTATTAATTTCGCGCAAAGCTACACGAGCTAAAAATATGGTGCAAAAATCAGCTGTTAAAGCTGAGACGGATGAATGGTTGGCTCTGTTTATCTAAAAACGAATGGTTTGTGAGGAATAAAGAAGTAAATTGTTTGTCGGAGGTTTGTTATTAATTTCGCGCAAAGCTACACGAGGGCTATCTGCGCTCGCCTTCCCTAATTTAGCAACGAAAGACTACAGGGAAGGCAGCTAGTCATCCTAACCCACCACCACCTCTTAAAATATTATTTTACCAACGAATAGTGCGATTGACCGTGACATTATAACGCTCCTATGCCTGAAAGGGCGAGCATGTTTAGTGGGACGGGGATTCGAACCCGCAGATTACGAGTCGAGCGCCCTAACCACCTGGCCATACCAGGCCTAGAAGTAAATAGACAAGTGAATAAAGCATAATGCTATTGCCATAAATACTATACAGGCTTTCTTTAGACGATCATATTCAATCATGTTAAAGCATCTCTGGTGGTTAATGGAAGCTTAACATCCATTGCAAGTTGCCTATTAAGTATGATCCTGGAGAAATTAAGTTTCAACCTTAAAATTATTCATTTTGCATACATTTCTCTACCGGTGGAGTCTACATTTTGTATCATAGTAAGCAATTTTTTTCCTGTTACATCAATAAGTGTAAAGAACTGAACAAAATGAGTGAAATCACTCATTTTCTAATTAAGATAAATAGAAGATCTTAGTGGAATTAGTTGCGAGATTGAAGTATTTTTTGTGTGACGCGTATATCATTAAAAACCTGTAACCAATAAACTCAAGGCCTCACAAGAAATTTGGTGCATAAATAGTTTAGGAAAAGATGCTTCAAAAACATGTGGGATTTATATGGATTATTTTAGAAATTCTAAGGTTAAGCGAGTAATTGATCCATTATAACCCCAAAGAAAAATTATATTAAAGCCCAATAAATCATGTAGTTCTCCAAAACCGGTGAAAAGTGATAAATTGAATGACTTATTGGCTTCGTATATTTGTCTAATATTCAAACAGCTTTCATGCCGAATAGTTCGGAAGAATAAATTAATAGCAGCGTTGTCACACATTCTTCAAATTCTTTATAAGTATAGGTTCACAGTTGCGAGTAAAATACAATTGAAAACACCATACATATAACCTAAATCAGCTTTTCGTCCTACAACCTTGATTTTTCTAAAAGCATTTATTGAATATTTACTTCAACAGACATAATAATAATTACTAATGATGTCGTCTTTCATGATGTTTAAATACTAGCATAATATTATTGTAAAGTATCCAAATAGACAAAGAAACTGGATCCAAAGATGTTATTTCATTGCCAGGCGGATAAGCAGGAGCTTCCATGACATTCATTTCTCTAAAAGAATTATATAGGGAGAATAAGTCGATAATACTTTAACAGAAAACTGAAATTTCGTCTAGTATCATGATAAAAGAAAGAAGGCAATAAAAGGCCTCTCTGGTACTTTTTTAATTAACTTCTTTTTACAGACTTCGAGCCCAGAATTCAATTTAACAACAACTGAAAACACCTTTCTTTATGCAGAAGACTGAAATTTCGTCTAGTATCGTGATAAAAGAAAGAAGGCAATAAAAGGCCTCTCTGGTACTTTTTTGATTAACTTCTTTTTACAGACTTCGAGCCCAGAATTCAATTTAACAGCAACTGAAAACACCTTTTTTATGCATTAAAGTGTGTAATCATATTAATCTTAATAAATAGTTGTTATCACTTAATGAACTTGTAATTACTTGTATAAAGAATATTTTCGGTAATGCCGTTGTTCACTTACATCTGAGGAGTCGCTAGGCACAGGTACACGTGCCCTGATTCTGTTTGACAGTGCCCGAATCCCCAGTTGGTGTCCTGAAAAAATCAGAATAGGAAAACATGATCTTGAAGGGAGGGAGGCCTATGGGCCCGAGCCCTTAATCTTTTAAGTACCTAGTGGGTCAACAGAAACAGCATGACGCACATTTACATTTTTCCTAGAGAGGGAGTTATTGAGTACAAAACAATATTTTTGTATATGCAAATAACTTGAATATAAAAAGTTATTTTAGTATGCTTGACCACGCTAATTATGAAATAATGCTTTGCAAACTATGATTCTATTTGAAAATTGTGACTTTTTGAAGATTTATTTCTGAAAAAAATAAAAAGGAATCTAATACTGAAAAAAATATATAAAAACACTGGAATTTCCTCATCATTTACCATAATGCCAAATTCGTAGTTTTAAAGGTTTGAACTAGCTTTTAACATAAGAAAAAACAGTATGCTTGCAATGCTCTATGTCACATAGAAATATTAAGTTGAAAAAGGGTTGATATACGGAAGTCAAAGATCAAGAAACCTATGTGTGCATAATGAGGCAAAACGACATGGCACTGGAAATATGGTGTAGGCGGTGAATTTGTAGTGTTTAACAAGTATTTTCATGAGTATACTTTGCTTTATCCTTGTTACTTGTTCTAATATGCATGACATAAATTTCATTTCATCTGGATATAACTTCAGGACGGACGCTCTGAATGACCACTATATTATTATGCTTGCCTTGTTCTTTTTTATTTTGTTTTTGATGCTTCTTATGGCCATAGTAATATAAAAAAAAACCTACCTGTTGATTTTCTTTATGCCATGTATATAAATAATATTTTATCACTATTAATACAATTCTTAAAACTGAAAACTAAATATAATTAATTGATATAAAAAATTATAAATGAAGAAATGGACAAACAGACAAGACAAGCGCAATAACAAAATAGCCATTCAAAATGACCTTTATGACTCCAAGGGTCTCTCCCAGATAAAACGAAATTCATTTCATGCATTATAGAAAATGCAACAAGCATAATATAAAGCCATATACATGAACACACTTTTTAAATAGTCAAACTTCACTACTTGTATCATGTCCATAGTTCATATTCATAGGTTTCTTGATCTTTGACTTCCTTCCGTATTTCAACCTATCCTCGAATTATGGTGCTTTTTTTCTTGGGGGGGGGGATCATGAAGTAAAGTGTGAAGGCTTTTTCTGTGTTAAAACCTGGTTTTAACACTCAAAACTGTGGGTTCAGCATTATGGAAAATGATGAGGAAAACCCGTCTTTTTTATAGTTTCAGTTGTATATCCAGTTTTTGGGATTTTCAGAAGTAATACTGTAAAACGTTGAAATATTTAAATAGGATCCCAATCTACGTGATATTTTCTTAGAGTAATCAAACATGCTAAAATAACAATAGGATCCTATTCTACATTATATTCTCTTAGAATAATCAAATATGCTAAAATAGCATTTTATAATCGTCTTATTTATATATGCAAAATTTGTTTTGTATGAAATAGCATCCTCGCCAAAACAAAATTTGAATTTTTTGTTTCTGTTGACCACATTGATCTGAAATTCGTGTAAAAAAATCTGTTTTTCTCTGTATGCCATGTGTTTATTAAAATACAACATTGGCCAAATGCTAATAAAGAAATTTTGATAGAAAAATATTATGAGGGAGATGGGTAACCGTCGTGTGATTTTTAAGCAGAAACGTGGCAAGCTTACTCGTGTATAGAATACATATTTTTATAAGTCGTAAATTAAACCTTTCCCGTTCTTCATTCTAGACTGTGCATATATTCAATATTCAAGTAAGAAATATCCAAAACGCTCAATAGTTGCAAAACTCATGGAAAAAGTTTTCAATGAAGACGCCCTCAAGGCGAGTGCATTTTTTGATTGATAGTGTTACTTGTAACAGTGATTTTCCGCATATGATACGAAACTGGGATTCAGTAGACAAAATGAGAAATTTCTACAATATATAAACGTAGCTTGTCAACCATCTCCATACGTGATTTACTGACAAAATGAATGGCACCAGGCATCCAAATACTTCCCTTGTATTTTGTGAGATAACTTTAGATGTCAACAAAGGAAACAAATTTTCCAATCCGTTAGATACATAGACATTTGAAAATAATGAAAGCAGAATAACTCTTTAATTTATTTAAAATACAAAACGTTTCTAAAAATACAAAAGCGTTTCAGTTCTTGAACCTTACAAAACACATTATTCATGCGTATATTAATTTCTTTAAAATCGTACAATAACAGACTGATTAAATGTTGGTTGTTTTGACATAATATGTAGGACGTGCATCTGTCATCTCTATGAAAAACTATTTTACTTGGAAGTTTTTAGAAATATTTCTTTTCTGATTTTACTGAAAATATATCTGTTTATTATATGGTAAGTGGTTATGAGTGAAAGTAAAGAAAAATGTGATAATATATCGCCCACACTGTATCATATATATATTCACAGATGACTAGTAAGGATTATCAGATGATAGGATATACATAGTAGCGTCAAGATGTTATTTATATCACCAATTGATTGAATAACAACTATTTCACCGCGAACTAGACTAATTTGGTGAACTGTAATTTTTTATCAATTTTATTTAAGTCATAACACATCAGAATTAGATTTTTATTAACATCAAATTATTTATTAATTATGTTACTTAAATTAACTTTTTACTCATCATTCAGAAGACTTCACGAACCAGTAAGCAGGTATAATAATATCTATATATAAAGCACAAAAAATCAGTTTGTCTGTCCGTTATATAACTACTCCTAGATCGCTGGGCCAGTCACAGCCAAACTTTGTGGTATGATAGGTTGGAATAAGGGGCATCTTACTGGAAGATCACAACCTCTTCTATACCTATTATTGCTGTTATTGAGCATTTATTATCTTTGATGCAATTTACGGTTAACTACATTTATGGCTCGGCATAGCCAGGTAGTTAGGGTACTCGACTCGCAATCTGAGGGTCGCGGGTTCGAATCCCCGTCCCACCAAACATGCTTACCCTTTCAGCCGTGGGGACGTTATAAAGTGACGGTCAGTTCCACTATTTGTTGGTAAAAGAGTAGCCCAAGAGTTGGCGGTGGATGGTGATGACTAGCTGTCTTCCCTCTAGTCTTGCACTGCTAAATTAGGGACGGCTAGCGCAGATAACCCTCGTGTAGCTTTGCGCGAAATTCAAAAAAAAAAACAAAACTACATTTAAAGATGGCGCCACTGCCTTACACCTAAAAAAACACTTTATTAAATTTTATATATCACAACATACACACAGTGTAAGGGAGGGCGCACAACCATCTTATATATCTCAGAGAATGTGCTAGTGCTCTATACGGAGGAATGAAATGAATTAAAATGTCCGCCACTATTGCAATAATATATAAACTCACCTAAAGTTTCTACTCAACAGCCATCATAAAGCTGATATGAAGAGCCATTTTTTCAGTTATACCCACTTCTAACTTTGACCAATGACCTTTCAACTTCGGCCCGTAAGACACTTCTGCGGCTAATTACTGTCAATTTATTAATCACGTGAAATACTGTGGAAGGACATTAAAGTGGTGGGTATTGAAAGTGGGTAACAGAAAGTACCCCTACCGCCACATCTTTCGCCACTACCTCATTCTAAAAAGTCACCTTAACCATCACACAGTGTATGCCGTGTTTTAAGTATATAAATATATATTGCGTTATTAAAGCTTATACACAACTTTTGGTGTGGTAATAATAAATCCCGTAATAATATGTTATAAATAAATTATTTGAAAGTTGGGATTTTTGAGCTATTTATCATAGAATCCACCCACACAAGTTCATAACCCGGACAAAGGATGGGTACCTCAAATTCGGTTATATAAAATGATGCATGTGAAATAATTAATGATTTCTTTATTAATGCAAAACATAAGAGAATTGGACGTTTTTAAGATATTACATGCTTCTATTTTATATCTTAACTGGTGATACTGTTAGTTGTATTGTTAAATACTAAAATCAAAATCTGTCGTGCTAATTTTATTGTAAATTGATAAGGATCTTCGAAAACCAGTTTGAACAGGATATGTATGCAAAATAAGGCTACTATGTCAACTCCTAGTCACCGTTATTGTAATTATGAAATAAACCTGAACTAGCTATTTCTCTCAAACACAACCTAATATGGTTTACTATCGCGTGAAGACATGCGCAAAATTAGTTTTTAATATAAAGGCATTGTAGACAAATATAAACTCAAATAGTCATTACCACTTGCTATACCACTTGAGTCATTTTAAATGCTCATTCTGACCTTAGTGGGAATATCTGCGCAAAAATTTCAAAACTTAGTTAAAATAAACAGTTGTTGAAATGAGCTAAGACATAAAAAATATTTTTTTTTCTCTCTTTCTGAGAAATTAAACACCAAAAGATCATTACTGTGAAAAAAAAACAACTAAATTAGAACCGTTTTAAACAGTTCGTAAATTTGAATTCACGTTCCTCAATATCATTATACTGACAGAGAAATAAGCTTATCGTATAACTAGAGATTGAAACGTTATTTATTTAGGTAAATGAGGACTTCTCATTGAACTTTAGTGGGAGAACAACAATGAAATAACAACTAAAACTGGCCTGGCATGGCCAGGTGGTTAGTGCGCTCGATTCACAATATGCGGGTCGCGGGTTTGAATCCCCGTCCCACCAAACATGCTTACCCTTTCAGCCGTGGGGGCGTTATAAAGTGACGGTCAATTCCACTATTTGTTGGTAAAATAGTAGCCCAAGAGTTGGCGGTTGGTGGTGATGATTAGCTACTTTCCCTCTAGTCAATCAAATTTGGGGCGGCTAGTACAGATAGCCCTCGTGTGGTTTTGTGCGAAATTCACAACAAGCAACTAAAACTAAAAACATTAATGTTCACTAGCAGGGACCCGAAAAACATTTCCGGCCAAATTAGTATCTTTATCGTAACAGTACTTCTTTAAATATAACATTTCTAGCAAAATATAAATGAATTGTAATCGTAGACAACGAAATGTGTAAATCCATTTGTCTATAGGGCATACTTTATAAAACTTTAACTTATGTTAAGCCTCAGTTCGATAAAGAGATAAATTAACACTGTAACCTGTGTAAGTTTTTTTTTTTACTTTAGTTTATTGAGGACTAAATTTTACTGTACTTAATATTATCGATAAATAAACTTATAATGTTATTCTACGACCTAACGTCAAACCTTTTTTTAAAACTTTTATAAGTTTTTAATAGTTCTGTTGTACAAAATGGTTAGTAAAGTATATTTACACGACAAACCGTCTACCTGTGGCATAGAGCTGCAAAGCTCAGTGATCAAGTCGCTACAACTGCTGTGTGAAACAAGAAGTAACAACAAAAGGGGATCGAGTGAATAATGTGCATGCGTGGTTTCTCTTGGGGGTGGGAACATTCTAACTACCCATGCTTATGCAGCAGGTTCTCGGTCAGAAAGTGTAACGGTCGTACATACAAACAAGCAGAATAATGGTATAGATTCCTTGTACAAACAAACATAGGATTATTATCAATTAGTGAGTTAACTTTAAAAAAAGACTTAGGTATACTGTATTTCAATACGCTTATTTTCTTCGGAATGACAAGCAAACGCTAAATATCTCCAGCCTGGTTTTCTCAGTTTCTTTTACAGATACAATCGTTTAGTTACACCGTGTTTGAACGTTTTATGGTTACATAATTCTATCAAAACCCTGCAATCACCCGATGGTAACACGATTTATCAGCAAATGCCAAAGTAATCAGGCTTTCATTTTCTGAGCTAATTAACCAAGAAATTAGTTATAAGTCATATTTTCAATGTCAAATAATAAATGCAGTGCTCGAGAATCTCGTTTCTATTAAAGATATGTGTATTGGTATTGTATCTGTACATCTAATTAATTAGGATGTTTTATTGTGGAGCAGAGGATGATTTTATCCATCCAAAATTGTTGATTTTCTTATTAATCGTTTTATTTTCACAGACTTTATCCTATTTCTGACTGCCACTAACTGTGCTTCGGAAGGAAGACAATAATATGCTGTGGCAGCTTCAATCCTATTTCAGGGATTTGTTGCTTTTCGCACGATTCTAAGACAGAAACAACATCCTATTCAACATAAGAGTGAATACCTCAGAGGGACATGTAAGGGAAGCTGAGAATAACAAAGGCAAATCCCTTAATCCTATAAGCATAAGGATTAAACAAGAGTTCAGGTTACGTACGTCGTGTCACGAAAATAAAACAAACAAAAAACGTAATGAAAGCTAAGAAGCATTCAAACTATGTAGTTCAAGTTAAACTCAAGCCAGCGTCATTCATAGAAAGCCCCTTAAAGCTATAATAGGCGTATCTCGGTATCTTCTTCTATGTAATCAGTAAGACAAGTTTGGATATGTTTTAAATAACTTCTACAAATGCCACACAACAATGCTTTGAAGTCATATCTTATACACATATCAGTTAGTTCTTCAGTATCCAATAGTGAACAGTCACTATTACAGATGACAGACAAAACACAAAAACCTTCGCGTCACGTGCGTATTTTAAAATATTAATAACACAGGGATCTTGATAATCATTAAAATACTGATTAAAACACAATAAATTTTAACTCTTGAAAAGTTATTACCATTGCAAAAAATATATAGTAGCTTAAGTTATAACCAGTTTTAAATACCAGCAGTAAAATTCAAATAACAATATACTTGACGATAGTCCTCCGGTGGGTCAGTGGTAAGTTTAAGGATTTACAACACAAAAATGCACTAAGAAAACAGCAACAACAACTTGATGATAACGCACTCTAACGGTGAGTGCAATCAAAGCCATATAAAGTAGCTATATCAATTCCAAAATTTGTATAAATAAACCTCAGTCGCAAGGATTATCCAAGTGAAATACTGGGGTTTTACATTTATCATCAACACCTGTATAAACGACACCTCTTCTGTATTTAGCCCAAACAATCATTCTGAATTGCTTCTACAGTTTCTTAAAGTGCTCGATCTGATATCTTTAGGGAAAACATAGTTTACTTCAGGAGAGTGAAATATCGTAGTAACCAGAAACAAGTTTTATGTGACTTCATGTACCCGCGGTATCCAAGACTGCCTATAGAAGATATTAATTCTTTTGAACACTTAATTAATGTACCCTTCACGGAAAACATGCAGTTAAATCGTCAGCTTCTCTTAAATACAAAAAAAATAGTATTAAATGCAGAATCTAGATTAACTTCAAAGTGCAAAAAACTAATCAAAATATATAGAAATATATTCAATTTCGAATGATCCAGTTTAAATTCACTGTTTCATTCGGAATTTAATGTATCGTTCTTTATATTTGATTTTTTTTTTCTTCAGATTTTCAAGGGTAAGTTGCATCTAATTTTATTGTATATATATATCATATAATAATACAATCAAACTTCAAGTTATTTTGATTTCAAGGAAACACAACGCTCTGGTAATTTTAATATTCAAAAGAGAGACTGTAATCAAACAACATTTTTCTTCTTTCTTTCATTTTTAAACTTCAAACAACCTAACTGGCTAGAATCTATGTATTTACTACTGTAGTCCTATTTATACAAGATAAAGTAAAAAAATGGGAAATTAAAAAACCTGCAAATAGGGATCGTAAAAAAAGTAAGGAAATAAGGCTGGAGATACTGTAGGCATTATTTACTCAAACTACAAACCCCTATTTTGGCTCCATGCTGTTACCTAGAATTGCATTTGGTGGAGTCAAAATAGGGATTTGTAGTTTGAGTAAATCATATCTACAGTATCTCCAACCTTGTTTCCTTACTTTTTACGATCCCTTTTGCACATTTTTAAGTTTCTAATTTTTTATTTATTTTGTATGTTGTCATTTTTTATGCTCAGCTATGAGCAAAGGATTACTTGATACGATAGCTAACTTTATAAATTGTAATGATAATAAACATAACTATTAGCTAGCTGATGCTGTTCATGATGATTTACTGTAGCTAAATGTTACGCTGCAGTTGGAGATTGTCATGGAGATTTGTTTGAGAATATAGTGAACATTTGTAGTTTTGGGGTGACTAAATTATCTATGCATAATGCATAACAATGAGAAAATATATACCTTGACTAAGACATAACCCCAGTTAAGCGCGACAAACATTTTATCAGTAGAAAAGCAGCCTTTTCAAATGAAACATATACATCTAAAATATCTCTTTAAATATACCTTCGTGTCTTTTAAAGTGATTATTCTACGAATATGTGTAATAAAATTTAATATTATGTGTATTTGCTTTTTCACTTCATACATAATATGGGGTTTGGCTCCCTAAAGACACCAACTGTTCATTTGTACTGGCTGGTAATTCTGTAAAAAAGCAATAATTAAAAATATATCTAAAATGGAAGCAGAAGCCAATTTAAAGGCAGCAAAAGGTTCTCGGAAAGCTGTTACAAAATCGGTTAATGATAAAAGATTGAAATGAACATAAACTTTATAATCATTATATATATTTCTTTTTTCTGTATAAGCTTATTTTTAACTTATTAAGTTGCATTTAAAAGTCTTAATCGATGAGAGGTTTACGTTATCACCAATGGTTTTTATTCAAGAATTAAACATAGGTAGTTATTCAAATATTCTTGCAGTATTCTGAAAAAAGTTCATGATTCATTGTTCTTGTGGTTTTCCTGAAACACGTTAAATATCCATTTCAATGACAAGTAATATATGTTAGTGAAATATTTTACATCTACAATCGTTGTGACTGTATCGCCTTCCTCCCCCTTTTCTCTTATTTCAGCCTCCATTTTTATGGTTTTAGTTATAAAATGTGTAGATTAATTGACTGTCCAAACCGCTTTATTTGCATGCTTTTCTGGACTGAGATGCGTATCAGAGAAGAAAGCAACAAGAAATGTTTCAGTTATATCATATAACTGTTGCCTCTATGTAAGAGGATTTGATGTGTGAACACACAATTTTGTGGAGACTTTCATCGCCGGTGAGGCGTTTGGTAAGCTTTACGCTCCTTCTCTGGAATTTTATATTATTATAAAATATTATATTCTACAGTAGTTGATATTTACAGACCACTATATAAGGAATAGAAGGATCATATCTTCATTTCATTAATAACCATCGTTACTTTTAGTTAACGCTTTACTACTGGATATTTATTCTTAGGATTTAAGAACAACAACAAAATAATAAGGAAATTAAAACATTCCTTCGCTATTCTTATTATTACGTTATCAGATTACGATAAACAGTGTCACGTGCATAATACAAATTGTCATATGTAATACCTATAAACCTCCAATCAAATTAATTCACTTACTGTCGCTGTTTCAATTGTATTCCGATTCTTCTTTTGTGAACGTGCTATGCAAAAGATTTTAAAAGCCATCACTTAAACACAGATCATAGTGGTCTTCAGAATTCATTATCGTCGAGTCTAATGAGGATTTTGAGTTTGTCTGGATTGCGTAATCAACGCCTATCAGCGTTTCGTGTAAAAATAAAATCTTGTGGACTAGGACGCTTTGGAAGTTTTTTTGTTGGTTTTGAATTTCGCGCAAAGCTACACGAGAGCTACCTGCGCTAGCCGTCCCTAATTTAGAGGGAAGGCAGCTAGTCATCACCATCCACCGCCAACTCTTGGGCTACTCTTTTATCAACGAATAGTGGGATTGACAGTAACATTATAACGCCCCCACGGCTGAAAGGGCAAACATGTTTGGTGTGACGGAGATTCGAATCCGCGACCCTCAGATTGGGAGATGATTGTATATTAAAGTACATGTAAAGCTCGTAATAATTTCATATAAAACTGTTATTAACTTAGTAATTTTATAAGTGCTGAGGAAATCTATTTCAAAGTTTCAGTGCAGCTAGTATTATCTTTGTTATTTTACCATTTGTTAATGTTTACTTCGTTTTCTATTCTACATGGTCGGCCGTGACTAAACAATAAGCGTGTTTGAACTGCGAATTCGAGGGTTCGTGGATCGTGGTCTATTGCGCGCACAAACTTTGGAGCCGTGAGTCAAACTCTACTATTCACTAAGAGAAGAAAAGCCCAAGAGCTGGCGTTGGGCGTTGTTAACCAGCTGCCTTCCTTCTAGTTTATCAGTTCAAAATTAGGGCTAAGTTAGCTCTTCTGGAACAAACAAATTTATTCTCCCTTTCATAGGTTTGTGTGGTACGAATTTGCACAAACAAATTCAAAACTTATTTCCCTCTTTCATATTTTCGGCATTCTTTTGTTTTAATGTATAGTCTAACAAGCAATAAAATACTAATTTGTTTTTTACGGATAAACCCTTCTTGTGTTGCATAACGCATACTTTAATTAACTTGTTTTTTCTGATGTGATTACTAGATTAAAACCTTTATTGATCCACGATAATACAAGTAAGATATTTTAGAATTTTTAGTTAAATTGTGCACTATCACGGCTTGATTAACCATTAATGCTTATTTTACCATATTTAAGAAAGACAGTAAGAGAGATACGAAAAGTAGAGCTCAAATTATGGAATATCCTTTTTTAAGTAACATAAAACAAAACAATTTCTTACAAGGAAATAAAACTGGAGCAAAACTAATCGTTTTGGTTGAAGTATACAATTTATCACAGGGAAACCCATAAATTATAGAGAACATGAAGCTTGAGCTAAAAGTCATTCATCTCTGACTTTGTCAACTTCCTGGCACAAAATCAAGAAGTATGTTGTGTTTTAATTCTTTAAATCCCCAGTAATATCAGAATAAAAATGAAATTTGAAACAATATCACTTCTTTTTAAAATCTTATAGGTGATTTATTTTACTGTGAAACATATAACTTTCACTTGATTAAACACTAAGTATGCAATATTTTATAAACATGACTCATGTTGTTAACACATCTGAAAATAAACGTAAATATATTATGCATTATGAACATTGAAAGATCGTTAACAGTTACACAGCAGCCACAACGGAAAAAATCAAGTAACTTGTTTCAAAATGTAATACGTGTGAATTATTGATTAATGAATTCGTTTTACCGTGTTATGCAAATTCAATATTTTCTCTGAGTGCTATGAATTCAAATACACTAATTTATCATGTTAGTAAAGAATGCATAACTATTTAAGGTGTTTCATATTGACAACGACAGCGACCTAACATGGAGGACATTTAAAAAAACGCATAGATGGATCACACCGTTATTTCACAAAGATACCAAGAACCGATTTCATGGCCTACTGAACCTATTCGGTTTTCGAAATAAATCAATTGTAAACTAAAACATTCTGCTTGGAAAGTTAGATAGACAGTGTTAGTTCGATTGTGATTGTAATAAAACTATTGAATAATATTATAAAAAATGTCATGTATCGAACTTAAATAACCAATATAACTAAAAAAGGTCCCTGTGTGAGTTATGTATTGACATGTTTTACATATTTAAACACACACACATATTAGCATAATATTTGTCACGAAAAGTGAATGTGAGTCAAGTTCTGGACAACGTAGGTAAGAAACATTCAGTTTTGAGCCCACATTTGTTTTTTGATGACAATATGATGTTCACGATGCACATTCAAACGTTCTGATAAGTGACATTTCCTACTTAACTAGGGCCTGGCAGAGCCAGGTTGTTAGAATGTTCGACTCGCAATCTGTGGGTCGAGCGTGGGGGCGTTATAAGTGACGGTCAATTTCACTATTCGTTGGTAAAAGAGTAGCCCAACAGTTGGCGGTTGGTGGTGATGACTAGCTGCTTTCCCTATAGTCTCTCAGTGCTAAATTAGGGACGGCTAGCGCAGTTAGCCCTCGTGTAGCTTTGCGCGAACTTTCAAACCAAATCAAGCCCTACCTACCACCGCGAGAGTTAAGATTAAACAAATAACTTATGAATGCATTTCACATCTGAGAAACGTAACAAGGTATTGACAGCGGAACTGGGAAATAGCTCAAGGTTTGTCAGTTTCTTCTACTCTTATGTACTAATTTTTGTTTTCACAGAAGTTTTCTGTAGAAATGAAACTTTTATAATGGTTTCATGGGTAACTAAGGGGTTTATCATGAGAAAACTACGGATACATTGTTGAATTAGTCTGAATTCATGCTGGACGAATGTAAGCATTCTACCTGTTGAATTGTGGCATTATTGAAACAGTGTGATTGTTGGCGTAAAGATATTTTTTTATCAATCGGTAATGTTAGTGAAATGGAAAAATTAAGCGCATTTCTACTAGTCTTTCAATTAAAAGCCAATTTCCATAATTAATATAATTATATATTTACAAACCAGTTCTTTAATTTTTAATGCCTCCCCTCTTCATTTGATGTTTTGCGCATACTTTTGTGGGTACTTATGGAGTTCTTCTAATTCCCTTGCTCTTTTCATGAAAAGTATGGAAAGAGGATCACGAGGTACCGCACGTTACTACAAGAATACATTAACGTTGATATACGGCTTTCAATATTTATCCTTGAATAAAACCAAATACAAAGCATAGTGAAAATTATTTTCGATTAGGCATTTAATATCTGTCAAATTCTGAATTCGTATTTTGACCTGCATTTGTGCAATGGCTATAAAAAGTCAAATTATATTGCATTTTGGTTAGTAATAGCGTTTCTTGGCTTTAGAGAAAGGAGTTAATCGAGTTTTGTTTTAAACCTATCAGCTACGAAAACAGCAAATAACTTTTCAAGGTATAAATCACCTTAATACATTTTTTAAGCTTTAAATACATTAAATATTTATAAAATTTTCAATCCAAGCTGCTTTGGCACATTTTGCATTATACTCACTACTGGTTTTCAAATTCATCTTTGTATTATATTACTTGTTAATTTACTGTTGCAGTAATCACCTACTGGTGAATGTCAAAGGTTTTTAACGAAAGTACAGATTTTCAGAGTCGTTCAAGTGTTGGAAGTATAGAGAGAAAGCTATTTTTTTATTCCAGATCTGTAGTACAAAGTTTGTGACCCTGTATACAAGACAGCTAAGGCAAAGTAGCGTTTGTGAAAAGTCAACTTAGTCAAATAATGACCATTATCTGCAAAATATGATTGTTACGAATCGCCTGTCCACTGACCATGAATTCATTATGGACTTGAAAATAATAAGTAGAGTGATTATGGCTGATTAAATTATATAGAACAGATTACATAACTACGGCTTAAAGTTGAGAAGAACAAGTACTCCAGACTCGCACTTGACGGCACAGCAAAGCTCGTTTGGACTTTTCTTAAAGATTGGCAGCAATGCCACTAAGTACGTGTACTCTTCAAACGAAAGTTAATATTTTATGTCTCAATAACGACTGACGATTTCAGCGCAACATCATTGAATGATGTGATAGCTCTGTTACAGCTGTGGAAAGGTATCATAGAGTCGGTTGACTCTATATACAGGGATGGCCAAGGTACTCAACAGGCATAATACAAATATTACGCTAAAAATCACCAATGACAGAGAGTTTTATTTAAAAGATGATTGCCACTCAACTTCATTTGTTTTTCTACCCAAAAAGCCCAAAAACAAGACAAGAAACCATCGTTAAGATACCAAACCAGAAAATGACCAACCCATCAAATTGTTCATCTTTCTTCTTCTTGTTTCAGTCGAGATAATTTTATAACTACTTTATCACTCAGCTAAGTTTAAACTAAATCCACTCTATGTGTTTCTTGGCAGTGCACGATGTCATCGCTTCGTCGTAATAATCAGTAGTAATTAAAAACAAATCACAATTCTAGTGTAAACTATGTTATCATTATCCTTTGAAGTTAGCTTTTTCATAAAAATAGTGTTCCTTTAAAATGCTTAAGTACAGGGTGAAATAGGAATTACTAGCCAATAATAGATGAACATTAGGTAATGTATCGTGTAGAATACTCAATGCTTTGTACACTATACAACCAGTGTTTTTAAGAAGCCAAACCCTATATTATGTATGAAGTGAAGAAATAAAAAATCAATGCACATAATTTAGAATTTTATTAAACACATTCATAAAATACACTAACTTCTGGTCGGGGGGGGGGGATGTCACAAAGAATGTAATAATAAACATTTTGCAAATGTAAAATGATGTAGGTATGGCAGTGCCAAAAAGAATACAAACAAGAATATAGAATATAGGGATGATATAGCTATACATAGATCATCCCTACATGACTTTCAATATTAAGATTTAATGTTACACTGTAAAATGCATACTTGACTACAGTTGGAAGTTATAAATTCTTGACTCTTGATATGCAGTTTGTTTATCATAATATCATGGTCATGTCAGGGTATGCATCAATGTAATGTAACTAAGAACCTAGGAGTCTTGATTATTATAGACTATTAGACTCTCGCTACGAAGTTGGTCGAATTGATCGTAGCCATTTTGTACTCGTATATTTTACAGTGTAACATTAAATTTTAATATTGAAAGTCATGTATGGATGATCTACGTATATCTATATCATCCCTATATTTTTGTTTGCATTCTTTTTGGCACAGCCATCCCTACATCATTTTACATTTACAAAATATGTTTATTATTTCTTAATATAAAGCCCGGCATGGCCAGGTGTTTAAGGTGCTCGACTCGCAATCTGAGGGTCGCGGGTTCGAATCCCCGTCACACCAAACATGCTCGCCCTTTCAGCCGTGGGGGCGTTATAATGTGACGGTCAATCACACTATTCGTTGGTAAAAGAGTAGCCCAAGAGTTGGCGGTGGGTAGTGATGACTAGCCGCCTTCCCTCTAGTCTTACACTGCTAAATTAGGGACGGCTAGCGCAGATAGCCCTCGTGTAGCTTTGCGCGAAATTCAAAACAAACAAACAAATCTTAATATAAATGGACATACATATTTGTATTGTGCTTCCGAGGAATAAAATGTATTTTCTAAAGTATAATAACATGGTATTTGATCCAGCTATATACATTGTCATAGTACAAATGATCCAGACTTTGTCCTGATGCAGGATAGTAACTGGTGTCATAATTCCTGGATTGTGAAGGGCTACGTTTGAACGAGAAACCATAGGAGGTACAAACTGCCTAGCAATAACTTTTAATTTAATTCCCGAAGAGCAATTCCAATACCTCGTTTTATAATGTTTACATCAATGTCTAAGTCTACAATGTGACGTCAGACGACTTCAATTTGCACTGAATAAAGTAGGGGACATAATCCCCCATAAAGTTGTCCGTCAACTCACTAGAAGTATGAGCTACATATGCAGAGATTGTATAAATGTCATGAAACCCATATTTATTTGTTTGTTTGTTTTGAATTTCGCGCAAAGCTACACGAGGGTTATCTGCGCTAACCGTCCCTAATTTAGCAATGTAAGACTAGAGGGAAGGCAGCTAGTGATC